>NC_036249.1:28071591-28308173 GCF_002742605.1 Olea europaea var. sylvestris
TGACTTTGGGTTTGTTCGTTTTTGCCGAATTGCCAGTCTAATTCGATTGGAATCAGGCCAATGAAAAGAGGTTATTTATTCCTCGAAAACTTCGGGTTTGTTCGACGTTGGTGAATTGCTAGTCTAATTCGATTAGAATCGGGCCAATGAAATGTGGCTTTCGATTTCTTGATAACCTTGGGTTTGTTCGTTTTTGACAAATTGCTAGTCTAATTCGATTGGAATCGAGCCAATGAAAAGAGGTTTTTAATTTAATGATAACTTCGGGTTTGTTCATTTTTGGCAAATTGCTAGTCTAATTCGATTGGAATTGGGTCAATGAAAATGAAAAGTGGGTTTTGATTTCATGATAACTTCGGGTTTGTTCATTTTTTGTCGAATTGCAAGTCTAATTCGATTGGAATCGATCCAATGAAAAGAGGGTTTTGATTTCATGATAACTTCGGGTTTGTTCATTTTATCGGATTGCTAGTCTAATTCGATTGGAATCGAGCCAATGAAAAGAGGGTTTGATTTCATGATAACTTCGGGTTTGTTCGTCGTTGGCAAATTGCCAGCTAATTCGATTGGAATCGAGCCGATGAAATGTGGCTCTTGATTTCTTGATAACTTTGGGTTTTTTGATTTTAGCATATTGCTAGTCTAATTCGATTGGAATCGAGCCAATAAAAAGTGGTTTTTCGTTTCGTGATGACTTCGGGTTTGTTCGTTTTTACCGAATTGCCTGTCTAATTCGATTGGAATCAAGCCAATGAAAAGAGGTTATTTATTCCATGAAAACTTCGGGTTTGTTCATTTTTGGCGAATTGCTAGTCTAATTCGATTAGAATCGGGCCAATGAAATGTGGCTTTTGATTTCATGATAACCCTAGGTTTGTTCGTTTTTGACAAATTACTAGTCTAATTCGATTGGAATCGAGCCAATGAAAAGCAGTTTTTGATTTAATGATAACTTCGGGTTTGTTCATTTTTGGCGAATTGCTAGTCTAATTCGATTGGAATTGGGTCAATGAAAATGAAAAGTGGGTTTTGATTTCATGATAACTTCGGGTTTGTTCATTTTTGGCGAATTGCTAGTCTAATTCCATTGGAATTGGGCCAATGAAAAGTGGCTTGTAATTTCATCATAACTTCGGGTTTTTTCATTTATGGCAAATTGCTAGTCTAATTCGATTGGAATCGAGCCAATGAAAATGAAAAGTGGGTTTTGATTTCCTGATAACTTCGGGTTTGTTCATTTTTGGCGCATTGCTAGTCTAATTCGATTGGAATCGAGCCAATGAAAATGAAAAGTGGGTTTTGATTTCCTGATAACTTCCGGTTTGTTCATTTTTGGCGAATTGCTAGTCTAATTCCATTGGAATTGGGCCAATGAAAAGTGGCTTGTAATTTCATCATAACTTCGGGTTTTTTCATTTATGGCAAATTGCTAGTCTAATTCGATTGGACTCGATCCAATGAAAAGTGGAAATTGATTTCATGATAACTTCGGGTTTGTTCATTTTTGGCGCATTGCTAGTCTAATTCGATTGGAATCGAGCCAATGACAAGTAGTTTTTGATTTCATGATAACTTCGGGTTTGTTCATTTTTAGTAGAATTGCAAGTCTAATTCAATTGGAATCGGGCAATTGAAATGTTGCTTTTGATTTAATGATATCTTCGGAATTTGTTCATTTTTGTTGAATTGCTAGTCTAATTCGATTGGAGTCAAGTCAATGAAATGTAGCTTTCGATTTCATGATAACCTTGGGTTTTTTGTTTTTGACAAATTGGTTGTTTAATTCGATCGGAATCGAGCCAATGAAAAGTGGATTTTGATTTCATGATAACTTCGGGTTTGTTCGTTTTGATCGAATTGCTAATCTAATTCGATTGGAATCGAGCAAATGAAAAGCAGCTTTGGATTTCATGATAACATCGGGTTTTTTCATTTTTGGCGAATTGCTGGTCTAATTCGATTGGAATCTGGCCAATGAAAAGTGGGTTTTGATTTCGTGATAACTTCGGGTTTGTTCATATTTGGCGAATTGCTAGTCTAATTCGATAGGAATCGGGCCAATGAAATGTGGCTTTTGATTTCTTGATGAATTTAGGTTTGTTCGTATTGGTCGAATTAATAGTCTAATTGGATTGGAATCGAGCAAATGAAAAGTGGTATTTGATTTCATGATAACTTCGGGTTTGTTCATTTTTGGCGAATTGCTAGTCTAATTCGATTGAAATCTGGCCAATGAAAAGTGGGGTTTGATTTCATGATAACTTCGGGTTTGTTCATTTTTGGCGAATTGTGAGTTTAATCCGATTGGTATCGGTCCAATGAAATGTGGCTTTTAATTTCATGATAACTTCAGGTTTGGTTGTTTTTTGTGAATTGCTAGTCTAATTTGATTGGAATCGAGCAAATGAAAAACGGTTTTTAATTCCATGATAACTTCGGGTTTGTTCATTTTCGGTTGAGCCAATGAAAAGTGGTTTTTGATTTCATGATAACTTTGGGTTTTTTCGTTTTGGTCGAATCGCTAGCCTAATTCGATTGGAATCGAGCAAATGAAAAAGCGGTTTTTGATTTCATGATAACTTTGGGTTTTTTCCTTTTTGGCGAATTGTTAGTCTAATTCGATTGGAATCGAGCCAATGAGAAGTGGGTTTTGATTTCATGATAATTTCGGGTTTGTTTATTTTTGGCGAATTGCTAGTCTAATTCGATTGGAATCGGGCCAATGAAATGTGGCTTTTGATTTCATGATGACTTTAGGTTTGTTCATTTTTGTCAGATCATAGTCTAGTTCGATTGGAATCGAGCCAATGAAATGTGGATTTTGATTTCATGATAACTTTGAGTTTGTTCATTTTTTACGAATTGCTAGTCTAATTCGATTGGAATCAAGCCAATGAAAAGTGGTTTTTGATTTCATGATAACTTCGGATTTGTTCGTATTGGTTGAATTGCTAGTCTAATTCGATTGGAATCGAGCAAATAAAAAAGCGGTTTTTGATTTCATGATAACTTCAGGTTTATTCATTTTTGGTGAATTGCTAATCTAATTCGATTGGAATCGAGCCAATGAGAAGTGGGTTGTGATTTCTAGATAACTTCGGGTTTGTTCATTTTTGGCGAACTGCCAGTCTAATTCAATTGGAATCAGGCTAACGAAATGTGGCTTTTGATTTCTTGATGACTTCGGGTTTGTCTAGTCTAATTTCATTGGAATCGAGCCAATGAAAAGTGGTTTTTGATTTCGTGATGACTTCGGGTTTGTTCATTTTTTATGAATTGCTAGTCTAATTCGATTGGAATCGAGCCAATGAAAAGAAGGTTTTGATTCCTTGAAAACTTCGGGGTCGTTCGTTTTTGGCGAATTGCTAGTCTAATTTGACTGGAACCGGGCCAATGAAATGTGGCTTTTGATTTCATGATAACCTTGAGTTTGTTCATTTTCGACGAATTGCTTGCCTAATTCGATTGGAATCAAGTCAATGAAAAGCAGTTTTTGATTTCATGATAACTTCGGGTTTGTTCATTTTTGGCGAATTGCTAGTCTAATTCCATTGGAATCGGGCCAATCAAAAGTGGGTTTTGATTACATGATAACTTCGGGTTTGTTCATTTTTGGCGAATTGCTAGTCTAATTCCATTGGAATCGAGCCAATGAAAAGTGGCTTCTGATTTTATGATAACTTCGGGTTTTTTCATTTTTGGTGAATTGCTAGTCTAATTCGATTGGAATCGATCCAATGAAAAGTGGCCTCTGATTTCATGATAACTTCGGGTTTGTTCATTTTTGGCGAATTGCTAGTCTAATTCGATTGGAATCGAGGATAGGACAAGTGGTTTTTGATTTCATGATAACTTTGGGTTTGTTCATTTTTGGTCGAATTGGTAGTCTAATTCGATTGGAATGGGGCCATTGAAATGTTGCTTTTGATTTAATGATAACTTCGGGTTTGTTCATTTTTGTCGAATTGCTAGTCTAATTCGATTGGAATCGAGCCAATGAAATGTGGCTTTTGATTTCATGATAACCTTGGGTTTGTTCGTTTTTGACGGATTACTAGTCTAATTCGATTGGAATCGAGTCAATGAAAAGGGGTTTTTGATTTCGCGATAACTTCAGGTTCGTTCGTTTTGGTCGAATTGCTAGTCTAATTCGATTGGGATCGAGCAAATGAAAAGCGGTTTTTGATTTCATGATAACTTCGAGTTTTTTAGTTTTTGGCGAAATCTTGGTCTAATTCAGTTGAATCGAGCTAATGAAAATTGGCTTTTGATTTCATGATAACTTCAAGTTTGTTTGCTTTCCACTAATTGCTAGTCTAATTCGATTGGAATCGAGACAATGAAATGTGGCTTTTGATTTCTTGATAACTTCGGGTTCGTTCCTTTTTTGTTAATTTCTAGTTAAATTCAATTGGAATCGAGCCAATGAAAAGTGGCTTTTGATTTCACGATAACTTTGGGTTTGTTCATTTTTTCCGAATTGCTAGTCTAATTCGATTGGAATCGAGCCAATGAAAAGTGGTTTTTGATTTCATGATAACTACGGGGTTGTTCGTTTTGGTTGAATTGCTTGTCTAATTCGATTGGAATCGAGCAAATGAAAAAGCGGCTATTGATTTCATGATAAATTTGGGTTTATTCATTTTTGGCGAATTGCTAGTCTAATTCGATTGGAATCGAGCCAATGAGAAGTGGGTTTTGATTTCATGATAACCTCGGGTTTGTTCATTTTTGGCGAATTTCTAGTCTAATTCGATTGGAATCAGGCCAATGAAATGTTGCTTTTGATTTCGTGATAACTTCGGGTTTGTTCGTTTTTGGCGAATTGCTAGTCTAATTCGATTGAATCGAGCCAATGAAATGTGGTTTTTGATTTCGTGATAACTTCGGGTTTTTTCATTTTTGGCGTATTGCTAGTATAATTCTATTGGAATCGAGCCAAAGAAAAGAGGTTTTTGATTCCATGGAAACTTCGGTTTCGTTCATTTTTGGCGAATTGCTAGTCTAATTCGATTGGAATCGGGCCAACGAAAAGTGGTTTTTGATTTCATCATAACTACAGGGTTGTTCGTTTTGGTTGAATTGCTAGTCTAATTCAATTGGAATCGAGCAAATGAAAAAGCAGTCATTGATTTCATGATAAATTTGGGTTTATTCATTTTTGGCGAATTGCTAGTCCAATTTGATTGGAATCAAACCAATGAGAAGTGGGTTTTGATTTCTTGATAACTTCGGGTTTGTTCATTTTTGGCGAATTTCTAGTCTAATTCGATTGGAAGCGGGCAAATGAAATGTGGCCTTTGATTTCATGATAATTTCGGGTTTGTTCATTTTTGGCGAATTGCTAGAATAATTCGATTGAATCGAGCCAATGAAAAGTGGTTTTTGATTTCGTGATAACTTTGGGTTTGTTCATTTTTGGCGTATTGCTAGTGTAACTCTATTGCTAGTCTAATTCGATTGGAATTGAGCCAATGAAAAGAGGTTTTTGATTCCATGAAAACTTTGATTTCGTTCATTTTTGGCGAATTGCCAGTCAAATTCGATTGGAATCTGGCCAACGAGATGTGGCTTTTGATTTCTTGATACCGTCGGGTATGTTCGTTTTTGGCGAACTGCTAGTCTAATTCAATTGGAATCGATCCAATGAAATGTGGCTTTTGATTTCATGATAACCTTGGGTTTGTTCATTTTTGACGAATTGCTAGTCCAATTCGATTGGAATCGAGCCAATGAAAAGCAATTTTTGATTTCATGAGAACTTCGAGATTGTTCATTTTCGGAGAATTGCTAGTCTAATTCGACTGGAATCGGGCCAATGAAACGTTGCTTTTGATTTCATGATAACTTCAAGTTTGTTCGTTCTCTACTAATTGCTAGTCTAATTCGATTGGAATCGAGACAATGAAATGTGGCTTTTGATTTCTTGATAACTTCGGGTTTGTTCCTTTTTTGCTAATTTCTAGTTAAATTCGATTGGAATCGAGCCAATGAAAAGTGGATTTTTATTTCATGATAACTTCGGGTTTGTTCATTTTTTCCGAATTGCTAGTCTAATTTGATCGGAATCGAGCCAATGAAAAGTGGTTTTTGATTTCATGATAACTACGTGGTTGTTCGTTTTGGTTGAATTGCTTGTCTAATTCGATTGGAATCGAGCAAATGAAAAGGCGGCTATTGATTTCATGATAAATTTGGGTTTATTCATTTTTAGCGAATTGCTAGTCTAATTCGATTGGAATCGAGCCAATGAGAAGTGGGTCTTGATTGCTTGATAACTTAGGGTTTGTTCATTTTTCGCGAATTGCTAGTCTAATTCGATTCGAATCGGGCCAATGAAATGTGGCCTTTAATTTCGTGATAACTTTGGGTTTGTTCATTTTTGGCGTATTGCTAATCCAATTCGATTGGAATTAAGCCAATGAAAAGAGGTTTTTGATTCCAAGAAAACTTCGGTTTCCTTTAGCGAATTGCTAGTCAAATTCGATTGGAATCGGGCCAACGAAATGTGGCTTTTGCTCTCTCGATACCGTCGGGTTTGTTCATTTTTGGCGAACTGCTAGTATAATTCGATTGGAATCGGACCAATGAAAACCTTAGGCTTGTTCGTTTTTGACGAATTGCTAGTCTAATTCGATTGGAATCGAGCCAATGAAAAGCAATTTTTGATTTCATGATAACTTCGGGATTGTTCATTTTTGGAGAATTGCTAGTCTAATTCGACTGGAATCGGGCCAATGAAAAGTTGCTTTTGATTTCATGATAAATTCAAGTTTGTTCATTTTTTGCAATTTGCTAGTCTAAGTCGATTGGAGTCAAGCCAATGTAATGTGGCTATTGATTTCTTGATAACTTTGGGTTCGTTCGTTTTTTGCTAATCGCTAGTCTAATTCGATTGGAATCGAGCCAATGAAAAGTGATTTTTGATTTCACAATAACTTAAGGTTTGTTCGTTTTTGGCGAATTGCTAGTCTAATTCGATTGGAATCGAGCGAATGAAAAGTGGTCTTTGATTCCATGAAAACTTTGGGTTTGTTCGTTTTTGGTGAATTGCCAGTCTAATTCGATTGAATTGAGCCAATGAAAAGTGGTTTTTGATTTTGTGATAACTTCGGGTTTGTTCATTTTTGGCGTATTGCCAGTCTAATTCGATTGGAATCAAGCCAAAGAAAAGAGATTTTTGATTCCATGAAAACTTCAGTTTCGTTCATTTTTGGCGAATTGCTAGTCTAATTTGATTAGAATCGGGCCAACGAAAAGTGGTTTTTGATTTCATCATAACTACGGGGTTGCTCGTTTTGGTTGAATTGCTAGTCTATTTCGATTGGAATCGAGCAAATGAAAAAGCGATTATTGATTTCATGATATATTTGGGTTTATTCATTTTTAGTGAATTGCTAGTCTAATTTGATTGGAATCGAGCCAATGAGAAGTGGGTTTTGATTTCTTGATAACTTCGAGTTTGTTCATTTTTGGCGAATTACTAGTCTAATTCGATTGGAAGCGGGCCAATGAAATGTGGCTTTTGATTACATGATAACTTCGGGTTTGTTCATTTTTGGCGAATAGCTAGTCTAATTCGATTGAAACGAGCCAATGAAAAGTGGTTGTTGATTTTGTGATAACTTTGGGTTTGTTCGTTTTTTGGCGTATTACTAGTCTAATTCGATTGGAATCGGGCCAATGAAAAGTGGTTTTTGATTTTGTGATAACTTTGGGTTTGTTCGTTTTTTGGCGAATTGCTAGTCAAATTCGATTGGAATTGGGCCAACGAAATGTGGCTTTTCATTTCTTGATACCGTCGGGTTTGTTCATTTTTGGCGAATTGCTAGTCAAATTCGATTGGAATCGGGCCAATGAAATGTGGCTTTTGATTTCTTGATACTGTCGGGTTTGTTCATTTTTGGCGAACTGCTAGTCTAATTCGATTGGAATCGAGCCAATGAAATGTGGCTTTTGATTTCATGAAAACCTTGGGCTTGTTCGTTTTTGACGAATTGCTAGTCTAATTCGATTGGAATCGAGCCAATGAAAAGCAATTTTTGATTTCATGATAACTTCGGGATTGTTCATTTTTGGAGAATTGCTAGTTTAATTCGACTGGAATCGGGCCAATGAAAAGTTGCTTTTGATTTCATGATAACTTCAAGTTTGTTCATTTTTTGCAATTTGCTAGTCTAAGTCGATTGGAATCGAGCAAATATAATGTGGCTTTTGATTTCCTGATAACTTTGGGTTCGATCGTTTTTTGCTAATCGCTAGTCTAATTCGATTGGAATCGAGCCAATGAAAAGTGACTTTTGATTACACGATAACTTCGGGTTTGTTCATTTTTGGCGAATTGCTAGTCTAATTCGATTGGAATCGAGCCAATGAAAAGTGGTTTTTGATTCCATGAAAACTTCGGGTTTGTTCGTTTTTAGCGAATTGCTAGTCTAATTCGATTGAATTGAGCCAATGAAATGTGGTTTTTAATTTCGTGATAACTTCGTGTTTGTTCATTTTTGGCATATTGCTAGTCTAATTTGATTGGAATCGAGCCAACGAAAAGAAGTTTTTGATTCCATGAAAACTTCGGTTTCATTCATTTTTGGCGAATTGCTAGTCTAATTCGATTGGAATCGGGCCAACAAAAAGTGGTTTTTGATTTCATCATAACTACGGGGTTGTTTGTTTTGGTTGAATTGCTAGTCTAATTCGATTGGAATCAAGCAAATGAAAAAGTGGTTATTGATTTCATGATAAATTTGGGTTTATTCATTTTTGGCGAATTGCTAGTCTAATTTGATTGGAATCGAGCCAATGAGAAGTCGGTTTTGATTTCTTGATAACTTCAACTTTGTTCGTTTTTGGCGAATTACTAGTCTAATTCGATTGGAAGCGGGCCGATGAAATGTGGCTTTTGATTACATGATAACTTCGGGTTTGTTCATTCTTGGCGAATTGCTAGTCTAATCCGATTGAATCGAGCCAATGAAAAGTGGTTTTTTATTTCGTGATAACTTGGGGTTTGTTCATTTTTGGCGTATTGCTAGTCTAATTCGATTGGAATTGAGCCAATGAAAAGAGGTTTTGGATTTTATGAAAACTTCGGTTTTGTTCATTTTTGGTGAATTGCTAGTCAAATTCGATTGGAATCGGGCCAACGAAATGTGGCTTTTGATTTCTTGATACCGTCGAGTTTGTTCATTTTTGGCGAATTGCTAGTCAAATTCGATTGGAATCGGGCCAACGAAATGTGGCTTTTGATTTCTTGATACCGTCGGGTTTGTTCATTTTTGGCGAACTGCTAGTCTAATTCGATTGGAATCGAGCCAAAGAAATGTGGCTTATAATTTCATGATAACCTTGGGTTTGTTCATTTTTACCGAATTGCTAGTCTAATTCGATTGGAATCGAACCAATGAAAAGCAATTTTTGATTTCATGATAACTTCGAGATTGTTCATTTTTGGAGAATTGCTAGTCTAATTTTACTGGAATCGGGCCATTGAAAAGTTGCTTTTGATTTCATGATAACTTCAAGTTTGTTCATTTTTTGCTAATTGCTAATCTAAGTTGATTGGAATCGAGCCAATGAAATGTGGCTTTTGATTTCTTGATAACTTTGGGTTCGTTCGTTTTATGCTAATTGCTAGTCTAATTCGATTAGAATCGAGCCAATGAAAAGTGACTTTTGATTTCACAATAACTTCGGGTTTGTTCATTTTTGGCAAATTGCTAGTCTAATCGATTGGAATCGAGCCAATGAAAAGTGGTTTTTGATTCCATGAAAACTTCGGGTTTATTCGTTTTTGGCGAATTGCTAGTTTAATTCGATTGGAATCGCGCCAATGAAATGTGGCTTTTGACTTCATGATAACTTCGGGTTTGTTCATTTTCGGCGAATTGCTAGTCTAATTCGATTGAATCAAGCCAACGAAAACTTGCTTTTGATTTCATTATAACTTCAGGCTTGTTCATTTTGGCGAATTGCTAGTCTAATTCGATTGAATCGAGCCAATGAAAAGTTGCTTTTGATTTCATTATAACTTCGGGCTTTTTCATTTTTGGCGAATCGCTAGTCTAATTCAATTGAATCGAGCCAATGAAAAGTGGCTTTTGATTTCATGATAACTTCAAGTTTGTTCATTTTTTGCTAATTGCTAGTCTAATTCGATTTGAATCGAGACAATGAAAAGCAATTTTTGATTTCTTGATAACTTCGGGATTTTTCCTTTTTGGAGAATTGCTAGTCTAATTCGACTAGAATCGGGCCAATGAAAAGTGGGTTTTGATTTCATGATAACTTCGGGTATGTTCATTTTTGGCGAATTGCTAGTCTAATTCAATTGGAATCGGGCCAATAAAAAGTGGCTTCTGATTTCATGATAACTTTGAGCTTTTTCATTTTCGGCGAATTGCAAGTCTAATTCATTTGGAATCGAGCCAATTAAAAGTGGCTTCTGATTTCATGATAACTTCGGGTATTTTAATTTTTGGCGAATTGCTAGTCCAATTCGATTGGAATTGAGCCATTGAAAATTGGTTTTTCATTTCATGATAACTTCGGGTTTATTCGTTTTTGGCGAATTGCTAGTCTAATTCGATTGGAATCGAGCGAATGAAATGTGGCTTCTGATTTCATGATAACTTTGAGTTTTTTTTTCATTTTTGGCTAATTGCAAGTGTAATTCGTTTGGAATCGAGCCAATGAAAAGTTACTTCTGCTTTCATAATAACTTTGGGTATTTTAATTTTTGGCGAATTGCTAGTCTAATTCGATTGGAATCGAGCGAACGAAATGTGGCTTCTGATTTCATGATAACTTCGGCTTTGTTCATTTTCGGCAAATTGCTAGTCTAATTCGATTGAATCAAGGCAACGAAAAGTGGCGTTTCATTTCATTATAAATTCGGGTTCGTTCGTTTTTTGTGAATTGCTGGCCAATTCGATTGTATCGAGCCAATGAAAAGTGGCTTTTGATTTCATGATAACTTCAAGTTTGTTCGTTTTTTGCTAATTGCTAGTCTAAGTCGATTGGAATCGAGCTAATGAAATGTGGCTTTTGATTTCTTGATAACTTTGGGTTCATTCATTTTTCCCTAATCGCTAGTCCAATTCGATTGGAATCGAGCAAATGAAAAGTGGCTTTTGATTTCACGATAACTTCGGGTTTGCTCATTTTTGGCGAATTGCTAGTCTAATTCGATATGAATCGAGCCAATGAAAAGTGGTTTTTGATTCCACTAAAACTTCAGGTTTGTTCATTTTTGGCGAATTGCTAGTCTAATTCGATTAGAATCGAGCCAATGAAATGTGGCTTCTGATTTCATGATAACTTCGGGTTTGTTCATTTTCGGCGAATTGCTAGTCTAATTCGATTGAATTGAGCCAATGAAAAGTTGTTTTTGATTTCATTATAACTTCGGGCTTTTTCGTTTTTGGCGAATCGCTGGTCTAATTCAATTGAATCGAGCTAATGAAAAGTGGCTTTTGATTTCATGATAACTTCAAGTTTGTTCATTTTTTCCTAATTGCTAGTTTAAGTCGATTGGAATCGAGCTAATGAAATGTGGCTTTTGATTTCTTGATAACTTTGGGTTCGTTCGTTTTTTGCTAATCGCTAGTATAATTCGATTGGAATCGAGCCAATGAAAAGTGGCTTTTGATTTCACCATAACTTCGGGTTTGTTCATTTTTGGCGAATTGCTAGTCTAATTCGATTGGAATCGAGGCAATGAAAAGTAGTTTTTGATTCCATGAAAACTTAGGGTTTGTTCATTTTTGGCGAATTGCTAGTCTAATTCGATTGGAATCGAGCCAATGAAATGTGGCTTCTGATTTTATGATAACTTCGGGTTTGTTCATTTCGGCGAATTGCTAGTCTAATTCGATTGAATTGAGCCAATGAAAAGTTGCTTTTGATTTCATTATAACTTTGGGCTTTTTCGTTTTTGGCAAATCGCTGGTCTAATTCAATTGAATCGAGCTAATGAAAAGTGGCTTTTGATTTCATGATAACTTCAAGTGTGTTCGTTTTTTGCTAATTGCTAGTCTAAGTCCATTGGAATCGAGCCAATGAAAAGTGGTTTTTGATTCCATGAAAACTTCGGGTTTGTTCATTTTTGGCGAACTGCTAGTCTAATTCGATTGGAATCGAGCCAATGAAATGTGGCTTCTGATTTCATGATAACTTCGAGTTTGTTCATTTTCGACGAATTGCTAGTCTAATTCGATTGAATCGAGCTAATGAAAAGTTGCTTTTGATTTCATTATAACTTCGGGCTTTTTCATTTTTGGCGAATCGCTGGTCTAATTCAATTGAATCGAGCTATTGAAAAGTGGCTTTTGATTTCATGATAACTTCAAGTTTGTTCCTTTTTTGCTAATTGCAAGTCTAATTCGATTGGAATCGAGACAATGAAATGTGGCTTTTGGTTTTTTGATAACTTTTGGTTCATTCGTTTTTTACTAATCGCTAGTCTAATTCGATTGGAATCGAGCCAATGAAAAGTGGCTTTTGATTTCACGATAACTTCGGGTTTGTTCATTTTTGGCGAATTGCTAGTCTAATTCGATTGGAATCGAGCCAATGAAATGTGGCTTTTGGTTTTTTGATAACTTTGGGTTCATTCGTTTTTTGCTAATCGCTAGTCTAATTCGATTGGAATCGAGCCAATGAAAAGTGGTTTTTGATTCCATGAAAACTTCGAGTTTGTTCATTTTTGGCGAATTGCTAGTCTAATTCGATTGGAATCGAGCTAATGAAATGTGGTTTCTGATTTCATGATAACTTCGGGTTTGTTAATTTTCGGCGAATTGCTAGTCCAATTTGATTGAATCGAGCCAATGAAATGTTGCTTTTGATTTTACTATAACTTCGGGCTTTTTCATTTTTGGCGAATTGCTGGTCTAATTCAATTAAATCGAGTTAATGAAAAGTGGCTTTTGATTTCATTATAACTTCAAGTTTGTTCATTTTTTCCTAATTGCTAGTCTAATTCGATTGGAATCGAGACAATGAAAAGCAATTTTTGATTTTCTTGATAACTTCGGGATTGTTCATTTTTGAAGAATTGCTAGTCTAATTCGACTGGAATCGGGCCAATGGAAAGTCTATTTTGATTTTATGATAACTTCGGGTATGTTCATTTTTGGCGAATTGCTAGTCTAATTCAATTGGAATCAGGCCAATGAAAAGTGGCTTCTGATTTCACGATAACTTCAAGTTTTTTCATTTTTGTCGAATTGCAAGTCTAATTCGTTTGGAATTGAGCCAATGAAAAATGGCTTCTGATTTCATGATAACTTCGGGTTTTTAATTTTTGGCTAATTGCTAGTCTAATTCGATTGGAATTGAGCCATTGAAAATTGGTTTTTTATTTCATGATAACTTCGGGTTCGTTCATGTTTGGTGAATTGCTAGTCTAATTCGCTTGGAATCGAGCGAATGAAATATGGCTTCTGATTTCATGATAACTTCGGGTTTGTTCATTTTAAGCGAATTGCTAGTCTAATTCAATTAGAATCGGGCTAATGAAAAGTGGCTTCCGATTTCATGATAACTTCGAGTATTTTCATTTTTGACGAATTGCAAGTGTAATTCGTTTGGAATCGAGCCAATGAAAAGTGGCTTCTGATTTCATGATAACTTCAGGTATTTTAATTTTTAGCGAATTGCTAGTCTAATTTGATTGGAATTGAACCATTGAAAATTGGTTTTTTATTTCATGATAACTTCGGGTTTGTTTGTTTTTGGCGAATTGTAGTCTAATTCGTTTGGAATCGAGCGAATGAAATGTGGCTTCTGATTTCATGATAACTTCAGGTTTGTTCATTTTCGACGAATTGCTTGTCTAATTCGATTGAATCAAGCCAACGAAAAGTGGCTTTTGATTTCATTATAACTTCGGGTTCGTTCGTTTTTGGCGAATTGCTTTCAGGAAACTTCAGGTTTGATCGTTTTCTGCTAAATACTAGTCTAAGTCGATCGGAATCGAGCCAGTGAAATGTGGCTTTTGATTTCTTGATAACTTTGGGTCCGTTCATTTTTTACTAATCGCTAGTCTAATTCGATTGGAATCGAGTCAATGAAAAGTGGCTTTTGATTTCAAGATAACTTCGGGTTTGTTCGTTTTTGGTCAATTGCTAGTCTAATTCGATTGGAATCGAGCTAATGAAAAGTGGTTTTTGATTCCATGAAAACTTCGGGTTTGTTCATTTTTGGTTAATTGCTAGTCTAATTCGATTGGAATCAAACCAATGAAATGTGGCTTCTGATTTCATGATAACTTCGGGTTTGTTCATTTTCGGCGAATTGCTAGTCTAATTCGATTGAATCGAGCCAATGAAAAGTTGCTTTTGATTTCATTATAACTTCGGGCTTTTTCATTTTTGGCGAATCGTTGGTCTAATTCAATTGAATCGAGCTAATGAAAAGTGGCTTTTGATTTCATGATAACTTCAAGTTTGTTCGTTTTTTGCTAATTGCTAGTCTAATTCGATTGGAATCGAGACAATGAAAAGTGATTTTTGATTTCTTGATAACTTCGGGATTGTTCATTTTTGGAGAATTGCTAGTTTAATTTGACTGGAATCGGGCCAATGAAAAGTGGGTTTTGATTTCATGATAACTTCGGGTATGTTCATTTTTGGCGAATTGCTAGTCTAATTCAATTGGAATCGGGCTAATGAAAGGTGGCTTCTGATTTCATGATAACATCGAGCTTTTTCATTTTCGACAAATTGCAAGTCTAATTCGTTTGGAATCGAGACAATGAAAAGTGGATTCTGATTTCATGATAACTTTGGGTATTTTAAATTTTGGCGAATTGCTAGTCTAATTTGATTTGAATTGAGCCATTGAAAATTGGTTTTTTATTTCATGATAACTTCGGGTTTGTTCATTTTTGGCGAATTGCTAGTCTAATTCGATTGGAATCGAGCGAATGAAATGTGGCTTCTGATTTCATGATAACTTTGGGTATTTTAAATTTTGGCGAATTGCTAGTCTAATTTGATTTGAATTGAGCCATTGAAAATTGGTTTTTTATTTCATGATAACTTCGGGTTTGTTCATTTTTGGCGAATTGCTAGTCTAATTCGATTGGAATCGAGCGAATGAAATGTGGCTTCTGATTTCATGATAACTTTGGGTTTGTTCATTTTCGGCGAATTGCTAGTCTAATTCAATTGGAATCGGGCCAATGAAAAGTGGCTTCCGATTTCATGATAACTTCGAGTTTTTTCATTTTTGGCGAATTGCAAGTGTAATTCTTATGGAATCGAGCCAATGAAAAGTGGCTTCTGATTTCATGATAACTTCAGGTATTTTAATTTTGGGTGAATTGCTAGTCTAATTCGATTGGAATTGTGCCATTGAAAATTGGTTTTTTATTACATGATAACTTCGGGTTTGTTCATTTTTGGTGAATTGCTAGTCTAATTCGATTTTGAATCGAGCTAACGAAATGTGGCTTCTGATTTCATGATAACTTCGGGTTTGTTCATTTTCAGCAAATTGCTAGTCTAATTAGATTGAATCAAGCCAGCGAAAAGTGGCGTTTGATTTCATTATAACTTCGGTTTTTTTCATTTTTGGCGAATTGCTGGTCAATTCGATTGAATTGAGCCAATGAAAAGTGGCTTTTGATTTCATGATAAATTCAAGTTTGTTCATTTTTTGCTAATTGCTAGTCAAATTCGATTGGAATCGAGCCAATGAAGTGTGGCTTTTGATTTCTTGATAACTTTGGGTTCGTTCATTTTTTGCTAATTGCTAGTCTAATTCGATTGGAATCGAGTCAATGAAAAGTGGCTTTTGATTTCAAGATAACTTCGGGTTTTTCGTTTTTGTCGAATTGCTAGTCTAATTCGATTGAAATCGAGTCAATGAAATGTGGCTTTTGATTTCAAGATACCCTTGGGTTTGTTCGTTTTGGACGGATTGCTTGTCTAATTCTATTGGAATCGAGCAAACAAAAAGGGGTATTTGATTTCATGATAACTTCAGGTTTGTTCGTTTTGGTCGAATGGCTAGTCTAATTCGATTGGAATCGAGCAAATGTAAAGCGGTTTTTGATTTCATGATAACTTTTGGTTTTTTCGTTTTGGCAAATTGCTGGTCTAATTCAATTGAATCGAGCCATTGAAAAGTGGCTTTTGATTTCATGATAACTTCAAGTTTGTTCATTTTCTGCTAATTGCTAGTCTAATTCGATTGGAATCCAGACAATGAAATGTGGCTTTTGATTTCTTGATAACTTCGGGTTCGTTCGTTTTTTGCAAATTGCTAGTTAAATTCGATTGGAATCGAGCCAATGAAAAGTGGCTTTTGATTTCATGATAACTTCGGGTTTGTTCATTTTTTCCGAATTGCTAGTCTAATTCGATTGGAATCAAGCCAATGAAAAGTGGTTATTGATTTCATGATAACTACAGGGTTGTTCGTTTGGGTTGAACTGCTAGCCTAATTTGATAGGAATCGAGCAAATGAAAAACCAGTTATTGATTTCATGGTTAATTCGGGTTTATTCATTTTTGGCGAATTGCTAGTCTAATTCGATTGGAATCGAGCCAACGAGATGTGGGTTTCGATTTCTTGATAACATCGGGTTTGTTCATTTTTGGCAAATTGCTAGTCTAATTCGATTGGAATCAGACCAATGAAATGTGGCTTTTTATTTCATGATAACTTCGGGTTTGTTCATTTTTAGCGAATCACTAGTCTAATTCGATCCAATTGAGCCAATGAAAAGTGGTTTTTGATTTCGTGATAACTTCGGGTTTGTTCGTTTTTGGCGTATTGCTAGTCTAATTCGATTGGAATCGAGCCAATGAAAAGAGGTTTTTGATTCCATGAAAACTTCGGGTTCGGTCATTTTTGGCGAATTGCTAGTCTAAGTCGATTGGAATCAGGCCAAAGAAATGTGGCTTTTGATTTCTTGATACGTCAGGTTTGTTCATTTTTGGCGAATTGCTAGTCTAATTCGATTGGAATCGAGCCAATGAAATGTGGCTTTTGATTTCTTGATAACCTTGGGTTTTGTCATTTTTGACGAATTGCTTGTCTAATTCGATTGGAATCGAGCCAATGAAAAGCGATTTTTGATTTCATGATAACTTCGGGATTGTTCATTTTGGGAGAATTGCTAGTCTAATTCGACTGGAATCGGGCAAATGAAAAGTGGGTTTTGATTTGATGATAACTTCGGGTTTATTCATTTTTAGCGAATTGCTAGTCTAATTCAATTGGAATCGGGCCAATGAAAAGTGGCTTCTAATTTCATGATAACTTTGAGTTTTTTCATTTTTGACGAATTGCAAGTCTAATTCGATTTGGAATCGAGCTAATGAAAAGCGGCTTCGGATTTCATGATAACTTCGGGTTCTTTAATTTTTGGCAAATTGCTAGTCTAATTCGATTAGAATTGAGCCATTGAAAATTGGTTTTTTTATTTCATGATAACTTCGGGTTTGTTCGTTTTTGGCGAATTGCTAGTCTAATTCGATTGGAATCGAGCGAATGAAATGTGGCTTCTGATTTCATGATTACTTTGGGTTTGTTCATTTTCGACAAATTGCAAGTCTAATTCAATTGAATCAAGCCAACGAAAAGTGACTTTTTATTTCATTATAACTTCGGGTTTGTTCGTTTTTGGCGAATTGCTAGTCTAATTTGATTAGAATCGAGCAAATGAAAAGCGGTTTTTGGTTTCATGATAACTTTGGGTTTGTTCATTTTTGGAGAATTGCTAGTCTAATTCGATTGGAATCGAGCCAACGAGATGTCGGTTTTGATTTCATGATAACTTCGGGTTTGTTCATTTTTATCGAATTGCTTGTTTAATTCAATTGGAATCGAGCCAATGAAAAGAGGATTTGATTTCATGATAACTTTGGGTTTGTTCGATTTTGCCGAATTGCCAGTCTAATTCGATTAGAATCGAGCCAGTGAAATGTGGTTTTTAATTTCAGGATAACTTCGGGTTTGTTCATTTTTGGCAAATCTCTAGTCTATTTCGATTGGAATCGAGCCAATGAAAAGTAGGCTTTGATTTCATGATAATTTTAGGTTTGTTCGTTATTGGTGAATTGCCAGTCTGATTCGATTGGAATCGAACCAATGAAAAGTGGTTTTTGATTTCATGATAACTTCGGGTTTGTTCATTTTTAGCGAATTGCTAGTCTAATTCGATTGGAATCAAGCGAATGAAATGTGGCTTCTGATTTCATGAGAACTTCGGGTTTGTTCATTTTGGGGAATTGCAAGTCTAATTCAATTGAATCAAGCCAACGAAAATTGACTTTTGATTTCATGAGAACTACGGGTTCGTTCATTTTTGGCGAATTGCTAACCTAATTTGATTGAATCGAGCCAATGAAAAGTGGGTCTTGATATCATGATAACTTCGGGTTTGTTCGTTTTTCGCGAAATGCTAGTCTAATTCGATTGGAATCGGGCCAATGAAATGTTACCTTTGATTTCATGATAACTTCGGATTTGTTCATTTTTGACGAATTGCTAGTCTAATTCGATTGGAATCGAGCCAACGAAAAGATGTTTTTGATTCCATGAAATCTTCGTGTTTGTTCTTTTTAGCGAATTGCTAGTCTAATTCGATTGGAATCGAGCCAATGAAATGCGACTTTTGATTTCATGATAACTTCAGGTTTGTTCATTTTCGACGAATTACTAGTCTAATTCGATTGAATCGAGCCAATGAAAAGTGGCTTTTGATTTCATGATAGCTTCGGGTTTGTTTGTTTTTAGTGAATTGCTAGTCTAATTCCATTAGAATCGAGCCAATGAAAAGTGGGTTTTGTTATCATGATAACTTCAGGTTTGTTCGTTTTTCACGAATTGCTAGTCTAATTCGATTGGAATCGGGCCAATGAAATGTTACCTTTGATTTCATGTTAACTTCGAATTTGTTCATTTTTGACGAATTGCTAGTCTAATTCGATTGGAATCGAGCCAATGAAAATATGTTTTTGATTCCATGAAATCTTGGTGTTTGACGAATTGCTAGTCTAATTCGATTGGAATCGAGCCAATGAAATGTGGCTTTTGATTTCATGATAACTTCGGGTTTGTTCATTTTCGACGAATTGCTAGTCTAATTCGATTGAATCGAGTCAATGAAAAGTGGCTTTTGATTTCATGATAGCTTCGGGTTTGTTCATTTTTTGCCAATTGCAAGTCTATTTCCATTGGAATCGAGCCAATGAAAAGTGGGTTTTGATTTCATGATAACTTCAAGTTTGTTCGTTTTTCGTGAATTGCTAGTCTAATTCGATTGGAATCGGGCCAATGAAATGTTGCTTTTGGTTTCTTGATAACTTCGGGTTTGTTCGTTTTTGACAAAATTGCTAGTCTTATTTGATTGGAATTGAGCCAATGAAAAGATGTTTTTGATTCCATGAAAACTTCGTGTTTGTTCATTTTTGTCATATTGCTAGCCTAATTCGATTGGAATCGAGCTAATGAAATGTGGCTTTTGATTTCATGATAATATCGAATTTGTTCATTTTCGGCGAATTGCTAGTCTAATTCGATTGAATCGAGCCAATGAAAAGTGGCTTTTGATTTCATGATAGCTTCGAGTTTGTTTGCTTTTAGTGAATTGCTAGTCTAATTCCATTAGAATCGAGGCAATGAAAAGTGGGTTTTGTTATCATGATAACTTCGGGTTTGTTCGTTTTTCACGAATTGCTAGTCTAATTCGATTGGAATCGGGCCAATGAAATGTTACCTTTGATTTCATGTTAACTTCGGATTTGTTCGTTTTTGGCGAATTGCAGTCTAATTCGATTGGAATCGAGCCAATGAAAAGTGGTTTTTGATTTCATGATAACTTCGGGTTTGTTCATTTTTAGAGAATTGCTAGTCTAATTCGATTGGAATCGAGGCAATGAAATGTTGTTTTTCATTTCATGGTAATTTCGAGTTTCTTCATTTTTGGCAAATTACTAGTCTAATTATTTTGGAATCAATCCAATGAAATGTGGCTTTTGATTTCATGATAACTTTGAGTTTGTTCGTTTTTGGTGAATTGCTAGTCTAATTCGTTTGAATTCGAGCAAATGAAAAGTGGTTTTTGATTTCATGATAACTTCAGGTTTGTTCATTTTTGGCGAATTGCTAGTCTAATTCGATCGAAATTGGGCCAACGAAAAGTGGCATCTGATTTCATGATAACTTCGAGTTTTTTCATTTTTGACGAATTGCTAGTCTAATTCGATTGGAATCGAGCCATTGAAAAGTGGTTTTTGATTTGATGATAACTTCGGGTTTGTTCATTTCTGGCGAATTGCTAGTCTAATTCGATTGGAATCAAGCCATTGAAAAGAGGTTTTTGGTTCCATGAAAACTTCGAGTTTGTTCATTTTTTGCGAATTCCTTGTCTAATTCGATTGGAATCGAGCCAATGAAATGAGGCTTCCGATTTCATGATAACTTTCGGTTTTTTCATTTTCGACGAATTCCTAGTCTAATTCGATTTAATCGAGCCAATGAAAAGTGGCTTTTGATTTCATTATAACTTCGGGTTTGTTCGTTTCTGGCGAATTGCTGGTCTAATTCGATTGAATCCAGCTAATGAATGTTGTTTTTGATTTCATGAGAACTTTGGGTTTGTTTGTTTTTGGCGAATTGCTAGTCTAATTCGATTGGAATCGAGCCAATGAAATGTTGTTTTTAATATCAGGATAACTTCGAGTTTGTTCATTTTAGGCGAATTACTAGTCTAATTCGATTGGAATCGAGCCAATGAAATGTTGCTTTTGATTTTATGATAACTTCGGGTTTGTTTTTTTAGCGAACTACTAGTCTAATTGGATTGGATTCGATCTAATGAAATGTTGTTTTTAATATCATGATAACTTCGAGTTCGTTCGTTTTTGGCGAATTACCAATCCTATTCGATTGGAATCGAGCCAATGAAATGTGGCTTTTGATTTCATGATAACTTCGGGTTTGTTCATTTTCGGCGAATTGCGAGTCTAATTCGATTGAATCGAGCCATTGAAAAGTGGCTTTTGATTTCATGATAGCTTCGGGTTTGTTCGTTTTTGGCGAATTGCTAGTCTATTTCCATTGGAATCGAGCCAATGAATAGTGGGTTTTGATTTCATGAAAACTTCGAGTCTATTCGTTTTTCGCGAATTACTAGTCTAAGTCGATTGGAATCGGGCCAATGAAATGTTGTCTTTGATTTCATGATAACTTCGGATTTGTTCCTTTTTTTACGAATTGCTAGTCAAATTCGATTGGAATCGAGCCAATGAAAAGATTTTTTGATTCTATGAAAACTTCGAGTTTGTTCATTTTTGGCTAATTACCAGTCTAATTCGATTGGAATCCGGCCAATGAAATGTGGCTTTTGATTTCATGAAAACTTCGGGTTTGTTCATTTTCGGTGAATTGCTAGTCTAATTCGATTGAATCGAGCCATTGAAAAGTGGCTTTTGATTTCATGATAGCTTCAGGTTTGTTCGTTTTTGGCCAATTGTCAGTCTAATTCATTTGGATTCGAGCTAATGAAAAGTGGTTTTTGATTTCATGATAACTTCGGGCTTGCTCATTTTTGGCGAATTGCTAGTCTAATTCGATCGGAATCGGGCCAGTGAAATGTTGCTTTTGATTTCATGATGACTTCGGGTTTGTTCGTTTTTGACAAAATTGCTAGTCTAATTCGATTGGAATCGAGCCAATGAAAAGATTTTTTGATTCCATGAAAACTTCGTGTTTGTTTTCTAAATTTTTTTCAATTCCTTGTGTTCTTGTGTCCAGAAGGTTTTCTTGTTCTTCTGATCCAAAAATTTCTCAAAAATCTTCAAATTCCGTTTCTGGGCTCAATTTTCCCCCGAATCAGTTTTCGTTTTCTTTGTTAGTTTTGTTATTGATTTTCGGATCTAAAAAAAATTTTACTTTTTATCCGTACGGTACTGTTCATCCATACAGTAAAAAAAAACTTGTTAAATATTATTGATCTGTCCAATACCAACTTTTATTATTCATTATCATTTCTAAATTACTTGGTCACATTAAATCTTTCCATTCCTTCAATTCAAGTCAAGCTTTAAAAGTTTTCTTTGAGTCCTTTGTTACAATTATTGAATCACATCCGGTTTAGGGAATTCTACACGAATTGATTGATTGATTGAGTTCATTGATTGTTCCTAGAAGCAATTGTTGAAAGAACTGAGTGGTAAAAGGCAGAGAGTTGAGCTTAATAGAGGGTAAAAGCCCTTGTGTGTGTTTTCGAGTGACTTTTGGTGAGGCAGTAAAATAAAATCTTTAGTGTTAGGATGTCAGAAAGGGCAGAATCAAACTCAAGCCGACAAGGCAATAATAGCAATGTATCGGAGGATTTAGTGCAAAGGTTTGAGAGGGCATTTGGAGATGTGAGAGATAGGTTGGAGAAGCAGGAGGCTTGGATGAATAGATTAGATACATCGGTGGCTAATCTTAGTCGGAGGCATCGAGTGGATATATCTAATGCCAGAGGACCGGATAGATGGGAGCCTAGGAGGGAAAGGCGAGAGGAGTATAGATATGGGAGTGACATGGGTGAAGATGAATTTCACGGTGTTGAGATGGGAAGGATGAGGAATAGAGCCGATAGGTTTGACAGATGGGGTTAGAATGATCGCGAGGAGGAGTTGGATGGAAACTTGGGAAATATAAAAATGACAGTTCCTTCATTCAAAGGAAGGAGTGATCTCAAGGCATATCCTGGATCACATCATCCCCTCTCTCTTCGAAAGGATTCAACCTCGACTCCAAACCTTGATCACCCAAATTGTATCCTTTGTTTTCGATCATGGCAATCACATGGAATGGTCCGTCACCTCTTGGATGAAACTTAGACCTCTTTTGAACCCGAATCCTCCTCTTGCTTATAAAAACCCAGTCTCCTTCACATAGATCAAAGTGCACTCATCTCGGCCGCTTCCTTTTGTAAGTTTGAGATACTCCAAATAGAACTTCAATTGTTAAATCACCTTGCTTTTTCCTTGTCCCCTCTTGCCTAAGCAATTTTAAAAATGAAACTTCGAATGGCTTCAGCTTTCCCAGCATTTCACTTTGGCATTTCAAGTCAGTGCATATGAACTCCTTCCACGGCAACTTTTGTACCTCTTTGAGGATCACAAATTCAACTGATGGTAATAAAGGCATTTCCAAGCTAAGATGCGGTTGTTGATTAATTTCTCCCACAATTTGATATCCAATGCCCGGGTTATATGGAATCCCAATTGGCTCATCGTCATGGACTAAATCTCCGATAACCTGCAAAAATGGAATGTCCAAAATAGGGAGGGAATTATTACTTTCTAATAAAGCCTCCTCAACTCTTTCATTTTCATCCAAGCTCACTTCCATCACTTCATTTACCTCCGAAGACCCTATTCCATTTTCCACTTTTAATTTAACCACTTCTTTATTCTCATTTTTACTGTCGATCTCCTTTTTATTTTCTTGTGGCTCATCTACTTTTTCATCACAACTGACCACCTCACTATTTTCTCTAGAGCTCTCGTTTTGTGGAAAATTTGTCTCACCTTTTTCCATTAGATACCCATCTCCATAATGTCTACTAGGCTTCTCCCTAAATTCTCGCTCACGCTAATCTGGTATATAAAAATAATTAGGCGCATATCGCTTCCTCATTATAGTTCTCAATTCATCCCAAGTTCCAATACGCCTATCTCCATTCTTCTGCCTAGATTTTGTCAACTGATCGTACCAAGTAGTTGCATAACCCACAAAAGTGTACATAACTAACTTTAATTTTCTCTCATCGGAGTAGTCATGGCAATCAAACACTAATTCTACCCGTTCTTCCCATGCCAAGTATGCCTCGGGATCGTCCCTACCCTTAAATCGCGGAAGTGATAATTTGCCATTTTCCACATTCCTACCAACACCGTATCCAACACAATTTATATCCCGTTCGCCAAGCCTATCACCTCTATTTTTCATTCCCCACAAATCAACATCAACCAATGCATCCCCTCTACTACAATTGTCATTTGCATCACAAATTTTTGTCCTAGGTTCCTGTCTCCTCACATCGAACCTCTCATCACATTCATCCCAATGAATATTTTTCAACTTCACATCCAGTCCATCTAATTTATTTCCCAACCTATTCTCCATATCCATCAACATTTTCTCCAATCGCCGCATCACCGTTTCAGACATAATTCAATTGGGTTGTGGGTGAAACTTGTGAATTTTCAAGGACTCAAGAATTGGATAGAAAATTTGGAATGAATTATGAAAATTCAAGGAGTGGTCTTGAATTTCTGACTGACTGGACTAGACAATTTGAAACTTTAATATTAATTCAAGGAAGTGGCTCTTGAATTGGAATTCGACGCAATAACAACTTTTTTTTAACTCAATTTTTTTGGAATAGTAACCCGACTTGAACAGTAACCCGGATGAACAGAATTTTTTTTAAATGAAGTGAACAGTAACTCGGAACAGTGATTTTTTTGACTCACTAGACAGAAAACTCGACTACGACGCTAACGGAACAAACGGAATAGGATTTGGATGTCAAATTAGCCCAAAAACAAGATTAAAATTTTTTTTTTTTATGATTTTTACGGATCAAAAGACTCTAAACATTACTGGCTCCAAGAACAATTAAAAAAATGAAAACTGACTCAACAAGAAAAGAAAAAGATATAACCTTGATCTTGGTGCCTAAAGCTCTGATACCAAATGATGCGAACCCAATCAGCAAGATTGCAATTGAACCCACAGGATATTGAATCAGATCCCAAGAACGCCAATAGGACCAAGTTTATAGATTTGACCCCAAAATAGTGAACCAAACAACCCAACAAGAATGTTACTTGAAAGACCTCTTGATCACATGATTGAAGAAATCACACCCGGATTGTGGATTTGAACCAATAAAAGATGAATAAAAAAACCCAACGGTAATGTTGACGTGAAAGACCCCTTGATTACACAATTCAATGATTCAATCCAATATTTTGAACACCACAAGATGATTAGTCTTGATAAGATCGCCCCATTCAATTTAATGAACAAGATAAATTTGAAGCAAAGCTTCGAAGAGGAAAATCTCTCATTAATTCATAATCCAACTTAAAAATTACAATATGAAATAAAATCCCTCTTTATAGTGAAACCCTAAAGAATAATTAAAAGAAAAAGAAATAAAATAATAATAAGCTATTTTAAAAAGGAAACTAATATGAAAAGATATCAAGAACCGGCTGGAATAGAATTTCAATCAAATTTAGGTAACGTACGGAAATTGGAAACCTCGACTTCAGAATTTGTCCATGAGACCGCATGGTTGAGAAGGGTGGGATCACATAGTCTAGTTGGAATGCTCATGTGAATCCCTACACCATGCTGTGTGGTCGCATGGTGCGACCGCATAGAAGTTCGACTGGCTTCTTTCATTGCCTTTGTTTTTCCAGCTGCTTGACTTGGTTGCTACAAGTTAAATTGGCTTCAACCCAATTATCAACCTTGGACTTTGGATTGCAAGCTTCATCCTCTTGTACCCCTTTTCTTGAACCAATATTTTCATAGCTTTGTTGACCCAAATTACGCTTGACTCGTGACCTTCGCTCCTTATCAATATACTTCAATTTCTTACAAGTTCGAGGCGTATCCTGGATCAAGGGCAAAGTAAGTGAAACAAACGATGGGATTGCTCGTTCAAAAAACCATTGATGGAACCATGTTCGGGACTCAAAATGGAGCAACTTTCAATTTGGATCAATTTGTTATTAAGCGACGAAAGTGGAGGCTGAAGACAACACCATGCGGCCGCACAGGTAAAATCACATGTGACCGTACACATGCATACCGAAAACCAAAAGGCTAATTCTTGTTGAACCATGCAACCGCATGGATTTACACCATGCGGCCGCACAAGCTAAAAAATTGGTGAATTTTCTAATTTTGGCAAAATTTCCTAGTTTCGATAGAATTCTTATGAAATTAAATTATTACCATAATTTGATGGTTTTGGACATTTTTATTCATTAGTATAAATAGGAGATTAATTTTAATTGTAACAACTTTTGAACTTTTGACTTTGAATTAATATTATAGAGAGAGAAATTTCTTCTTTCAATTTATTGTTCTTCTTGAACAATCTTGGAACTTATCAAGATTTAACTTCTTGTGGCATTCTATCAATCGAATCATGGGTTCTTTTAATTGTAATCAAGGGGTTTTAGGTTCTTCGCTAATCTAGGGTTTCTTGGTTCAATTCTTGGGGTTCAAGATCCAAAACCGGGTTAGTATTGGCGTTCTTGGGTTCCGCATCAATCTCGTTGTGGGTTTCATAGTTTCCATTTCTACGGGATTCGTATTAGCTGGTATCAGAGCTTTGGCTCCAATTTAATCAGGATATATCCTTTGTTTTCTAATTTTTTTCAATTCCTTGTGTTCTTGTGTCTAGAAGATTTTCTTGATTCTTTGATCCAAAAGTTTCATCAAAAATCTTCAAATTTTGTTTCTGGGCTCAATTTTTGTTTTCTTTGTTGGTTTTGTTATTGATTTTCGGATCTAAAAAAAAAAAGAAAAAAATTTACTGTTCATCCATACGGTACTGTTCATCCGTACAGTAAAAAAAACTTGTTAAATATTATTGATCCGTCAAATATCAACTTTTATTATTCATTAGTTTCTAAATTACTTGGACACATTGAATCATTCCATTCCTTCAATTCAAATCAAGTTTTAAAAGTTTTCTTTAAGTCCTTTGTTACAATTATTGAGTCACATCCGGTTTGGGGAATTCTACAAGAATTGATTGATTGATTGAGTTCATTGATTGTTCCTAGAAGCAATTGTTGAAAGAATTGAATGGTAAAAGGTAGAGAGGTGAGCTTAATAGAGGGTAAAAGCCCTTGTGTGTGTTTCGAGTGACTTTTGGTGAGGTAGTAAAATAAAATTTTTAGTGTTAGGATGTTAGAAAGGGCAGAATCAAACTCAAGCCGACAAGGTAATAATAGCAATGCATCAAAGGATTTAGTACAGAGGTTTGAGAGGGCATTTGGAGATGTGAGAGAAAGGTTGGAGAAGCAGGAGGCTTGGATGAATAGATTAGATACATCGGTAGCTAATCTTAGTTGGGGTCATCGAGTGGATGTAACCAATCCCAGAGGACCGGATAGATGGAAGCCTAGGAGGAAAAGGCGAGAGGAGTATGGATATGGGAGTGACATGGGCGAAGATGAATTTCACGGTGTTGAGATGGGAAGGATGATGAATAGAGGCCATAGGTTCGATAGAAGGGCTCAGAATGATCGCGGGGAGGAGTTGGATGGAAATTTGAGAAATATAAAAATGATAGTTCCTTCATTCAAAGGAGGGAGTGATCCCGAGGCATACCTAGAGTGGGAAAGGAAGGTTGAAATGATCTTCGAGTGTTATGACTGCTCGGAGGAGAAAAAGGTGAAGTAAGCAGTTTTGGAGTTCAGTGACTATGCAATTTCATGGTGGGATCAAGTGATTACTTCACAACGTAGGAGTGGGGGAAGACCAATTAGCACTTGGGAGGAATTGAAGTCATTGATGAGAAAGAGGTTTGTTCCTAGCCACTATTACCGAGAGATCCATCAAAAACTACAAGGTCTATATTAAGGGTCGAAAAGTGTAGAGGACTATCATAAGGAGATGGAAATACTCATGATTAGGGCCAATGTGGTGGAGGATTGGGAGGCTACCATGGCACGATTCTTGAATGGGTTGAATGGGAAAATTGCCAATGTAGTGGAGTTGCAGCATTATGTGGAGTTGGAAGACATGTTGCATGTGGCTATGAAGGTAGAGAGACAGCTGAAGAGGAAAGGGGCAGCTAGGCAGCCGTTAGGAACTTCGAATGTTAATCCATCTTGGAAGCCAGGGTGGAACAACAACAACAAAGGTGATAAGGCTATACCTAAAGGTTGGAATGAGTGGCAGAAAGGGAAAGAAGAAGGTGCTAGCAAAACAGTACCCAAAACAGATTCACAACCATCAAGGAATCGAGACATCAAGTGTTTCAGATGCTTGGGGTCAGGGCACATTGCTTCTCAATGCCCAAATAAATGGGTAATGGTTTTGTTGGATAATGGAGAGGTGGTGAGTGAAAGTGAAGGAGAGTTTGAGGACATGCCTACATTGGAGGACGTTGAAGAAGAAGAAAAATTGGAGTTTACTGTTGGGAAATCGTTGGTGTCAAGGAGAGCTCTTAACACTCAAGTTAAGGTGGATGATTCGGACCAGCAGCGAGAAAATATATTCCACACACGTAGTTACGTCAACGATAAGGTATGTAGTATGATTATTGATGGTGGGAGTTGCACGAATGTAGCTAGTACAACTTTAGTTGAGAAATTAGGACTAAAATTGTTAAGACACCCTAGGCCTTATAAGTTGCAATGGTTGAATAAAAGTGGGGAAGTTAGGGTGAATAAAAGAGTTTTAATTAATTTCTCAATTGGAAGTTACAGTGATAAAGTAGTATGTGATGTGGTGCCTATGCATGTGGGTCATATCTTGTTAGGAAGACCATGACAATATGATAGAAGGGTCACGCAGGATGGTTATAGGAATCGTTATAGCTTTGTCAAGGATGGGAAGATTATTACTCTTGCACCATTAACACCGGTACAAGTGTATGGAGATCAAATCAAGCTGAAAAGTGAGGAAGACGAGAGAATAAGAGATTCAGGAAAAAAGAGAGGCAATAGTGAAACCATCAATAAGAGAGAAAATAGTGAGGTGGCTGAGAGTGGAGAAAAGAGAGAGAAGTCACATGAGCGGAGAAAAAAAAGAGTCAGTTGAGAGGAGAGAAAAAGAATCAGCTGAGTAGAGAGAAAAGCCAAAGGTCAACTTCTATGCAAAAGAGAGTGAGTTGAAAAAGGCTATAAGCGATAATAGGCAAATGATATTGTTAGTGTACAAGGAGTCCCTCCTCAATTTTGAGGATTCTAACACATCCCTCCCTAGTTTGGTTAAGTCTTTATTGCAGGAGTTCGACGATAAGTTTCCTGAGGAGATGCCAAGTGGATTGCCACCAATCAGAAGCATCGAGCACCAGATTGACTTTGTACCCGGAGTTGTCATACCGAATCGACCAGCTTACCGAAGCAATCCCGAGGAGACGAAGGAGCTTCAAAAGTAAGTGGAGGAGTTGATGAGCAAAGGTTATGTTAGGGAGAGCATGAGTCCATGTGCTGAACCTGTTTTGCTGGTGCCTAAGAAGGACGGGACTTGGAGAATGTGCGTGGATTGCCGAGCTATCAATAATATCACGGTAAAGTATCGTCACCCAATACCTAGGCTAGATGATATGCTTGATGAGTTGCATGGTGCTTATATTTTTAGTAAGATTGATCTTAAGAGTGGGTATCATCAAATTCGCATGCGGGAGGGTGATGAATGGAAAACGGCGTTTAAGACTAAGTATGGATTGTATAAATGGTTAGTTATGCCATTTGGACTCACTAATGCACCGAGCACTTTTATGCGTTTAATGAACCATGTTTTGTGTGCTTTTATTGGGAAATTTGTTGTAGTTTATTTTGATGACATCTTAATCTATAGCAAAAACCTAGATGAGCATTTAGAACATTTAAATTGTGTGCTTGTTGTGTTGCGAAAGGAACAACTATATGCTAATTTCAAGAAGTGCACATTTTGCATGGATAGAGTTGTTTTCCTAGGATTTGTGGTTAGTGCTAATGGGGTGGAAGTCGATGAAAAAAAGATAAAAGCTATAAAGGAATGGCCAACACCTAAGACTATAACTGAAGTTAGGAGTTGATAAGTGTGTTTTTACACACTTATTTGGTTCACAAACATGACTTAAACATGGATAAAATCGTTGAATTGTGAATTAATCCAGTTAAATTCATGCATTGTAGGTAATTCAATGGAAATTGTGGAATTCAGGAGAAAAGAGCCGAAGAAGGACCAAAACGCAACAATTTGATAGTTCGAGGATCAACAGTGCAATTATTGAGAAGTTGAGCTAAATGCAGAATGAGAGTAAAACATGCTGAGTATGAGCTCAATGACAAAGCAAAACAATTGGAAGAAGAAAGTATTGAAGAGGGACTGAAATGAAGACAATTGAAAGTTGGAGGACTAAAGTGCAAATACTCAAAAGATGTGCCGAATGAGTGGCATGAGATTTGATGGTGTCAATCATCAATTGGAAGATAAAATTTGTTGAAAAGATGAAGAAATCGAAGAAAGAAATCAAGAGAAGCAACAAGGAAGTTCAGGGACCAAAATGTAAAAATCACATAGATGGTTATATCTATGCGACCGTATAGTGTAACCATCTATGCGGTCGCATAGATGGAGGCAGGGAAAATTGTTGGCCAGTTCATTTGATCTATGCGACCGCATAGTTTCCTTCTATGCGGTCGCATAGAAGAAAGTTCGGGGGGATTTTCTGCAGTTTCCTTTTTCGATTCCAACTCCTTTCTTACCTAATTTGGGCACGCTATATATACCCTAAAACACGTCCAGAACTAGGGTAGATGATTTTGGGAGAAAAAAGGCACATAATAACATCAAGATCCAAGAGTTTATGCAAGAAGGGGGAAGATTTCATCAAGATTGAAGATTTCAAGCATAAATTTTAATAGGGTGATGTCTTCTCCTTTATTCAATCTTTGTAATTTTCTTCAAAACATGATAGGCTAATTTTTTTGTTCATTAGGAATTTGATGATTTAAATTTCCATTATTTCATTAATTCAACAATAGTTTCGATTGGACAAATGTTTGATTTATATGATTTGAATGCTTCCATAATTATTTGGCCAATTATTATGTGATTGTAGATGATTTGTTCTTTGCATTCGAAAGAAGGGGAATAAATTCAATAGAATATAAATTGACATAGGGTCCGATAGGGGATGGAAACTTACCTCTATGCTTTATGCAATTCATGAAGATGTTCATAAAAAGTCATGCATTCTTGTACATTGCATCATCCATAGAAATATAGGCTGGTGGTGTGTAAGAGTAGATTCAATATATATCGAGAGAGTGTATTGGATAATTTAGGAACATTGAATTCGGATTTTGTTCCATCGATTCGTTGAATTTGTGAAATTAGGGTTTTTAATAGTCAATTGGGGATTCGAGTTCTTAATGATTTCATTTCGATTCATTTCAATACATTAGTTCTAAAATTGCATATTTACATTTCAGTTGCGTGTTTATTTCATTCGATTAGTGAAATTTCGAAATTAGGGTTTCCAATTTTGAAATTAGGGTTTTCTTTGCAATTAGGGTTTCAAATTGGGGATTTCTTCCAAAATTAGGGCTTTTCACATTTAAATCAAATTTTCATTCAATTAGATTCGGTTAAGGTCATATTAGTCTAATTAGAGCTAATTCAATCCTCGTGGGAACGATACTTGGACTCATAGTCCATTTTAGTACTTGTTAACGAACCGTACACTTGCGGTGGGTTTTAAAATCGAAAAGAAATATTTCGTGAACAGGAGTTTTCATGGATTGGCTAGTTTTTATAGGCGATTTGTAAGAGATTTTAGCACCATCACCACACCATTGGTTGAAATAGTAAAGAAAAGTATAGGTTTTCATTGGGGAGAATCTCAAGAAATTGTATTTAACACAATTATGGATAAGCTATGTAAAGCACCTATTTTGGCATTACCAAATTTTGATAAAACATTCGAGGTTGAGTGTGATGCATCAGGAATAGGTATAGGAGTAGTGTTAATGCAGGAAAGGAGACCTATTGCTTACTTTAGTGAAAAGTTGAGTGGGGCAACATTGAATTATCCGACATATGACAAGGAGCTGTATTCACTTGTTCGAGCATTGGAGACTTGGTAGCACTACTTATGGCCAAAGGAATTTGTGATACACACCGATCATGAATCTTTAAAGCATTTGCAAGGTCAAGGTAAGTTGAACAAAAGACATGCGAGATGGGTGGAGTTTATCGAGATATTTCCCTACGTCATCAAGTACAAACAAGGTAATGAAAATATAGTTGCTAATGCGTTGTCTCAAAGATACGTGCTTTTAAATTCATTAAGTACTAAATTACTTGGTTTCGAGCATATTAAGGGCATGTATGAATCTGATTGTGATTTTTCTAATATTTATGCTTCATGCGACAAAGGTACATTTGATAAATTCTATAGGCATGAAGGATATTTGTTTAGGGAAGATAAGTTGTGCATTCCTAATTGCTCTTTGTGTGAATTATTGGTAAGGGAAGCACATGGGGGTGGTTTAATGGGACACTTCGGGGTTCAAAAGACTTTAGACATCTTAGGGAAACATTTTTATTGGCCTAAAATGCGACATGACATAGAACAAATATGTGGAAAGTGCATAACTTGTAAAAAGGCTAAGTCTAAGGTTCAACCCCATGGTTTGTATACTCCTTTGCCTGTACCTAGTGAACCTTGGGTAGACATATCTATGGACTTTGTGTTAGGTTTGCCTAGGACAAAAAGGGGTCGGGATTCAATATTTGTAGTGGTCGATAGATTTAGTTAGATGACGCACTTCATACCATGTCATAAAACTAACGATGCTACTAATATTGCAGACTTATTCTTTAGGAAAATAGTACGTTTACATGGAGTACCTAAAAGTATAATGTCTGATAGGGACGTGAAGTTTTTGAGTCATTTTTGGCGTGTTCTGTGGAGTAAGTTAGGAACTAAGTTATTATTTTCTACAACTTGTCACCCACAAACAGATGGACAAACTGAGGTAGTTAATCGAACTATGACTCAACTACTTAGGACAGTAATCAATAAAAATCTGAAATCATGGGAAGAGTGTTTACCGTTTATAGAGTTTGCATATAATCGAGCTATACATTGTACTACTTCATTTTCTCCTTTTGAAATTGTTTGTGGTTTTAATCTACTAACACCTATGGATTTAATACCTTTGCCTATGCATGAACGAGGTAACTTGGATGGGAAACGAAAAGTCGAGATGGTGAAAACACTCCATGAAAAGGTCATGATGAAGATCGAAGAGAAAGGAAAGCTGATTGCATCAAAAGCAAATAAAGGAAGAAGACGCGTTACATTTGAGCCCGGAGATTGGGTCTGGGTACATTTCAGAAAAGAGCGTTTTCCAGAACAGAGGACATCAAAATTGCAACCACGAGGCGATGGACCGTTTCAAATCATCGAGAGGATCAATGACAATGCATACAAAGTGGATTTACCTGTTGAGTATAATGTTTCAGCTACTTTTAATGTATCTAACCTCTCTCTATTTGATGCAGGTTTAGATTCGAGGACGAATCCTTTTGAAGAGGGAGGGGATGATATGATCCGGGAGTCAAGCCCGACGAAGGCAAGTTCGAGATGAGACCCGTTGATAGTTGATGGTGGACCAATGATGCGATCAAGGCCAAAGCAAGTGAAATAAGCGATGGGATTGCTCGTTCAAGAAACCATTGATGGAACCATGTTCGGGACTCAAAATGGAGCAACTTTCATGTCGGGTCGAAGGTCGAATCAACTTGGATCAATTTGTTATCAAGCGACGAAAGCGAAGGCTGAAGACAACACCATGTAGCCGCACAGGCAAAACCACATGTGGCCGCACACATGCATATCAAAAACCAAAAGGCTAATTCCTGTTGAACCATGCGACCACATGGATTTACACTATGCGGCCGTACATGCTAAAAAATTGGCGAATTTTCTAATTTTGGCCGAACTTCCTAGTTTTGATAGAATTCTTATGAAATCAAATTATTACCATAATTTGATGGTTTTGGACATTTTTATTCATTAGTATAAATAGGAGATTACTTTTCATTGTAACAACTTTTGAACTTTTGACTTTGAATTAATATTATAGAAAGAGAAAATTCTTCTTTCAATTTATTGTTCTTCTTGAACAATCTTGGAACTTATCAAGATTTAACTTGTTGTGGCGTTCTATCAATCGGATTGTGGGTTCTTTTAATTGTAATCAAGGGGTTTTAGGTTCTTCACTAATCTAGGGTTTCTTGGTTCAATTCTTCAGTTATAGTCTTAAGTGTTGGCCATTCCTTTATAGCTTTTATTTTTTCTTCATCGACTTCCACCCCATTAGCACTAACCACAAATCCTAGGAAAACAACTCTATCCATACAAAATGTGCACTTTTTGAAATTAGCATATAGTTGTTCCTTTCGCAACACAACAAGCACACAATTTAAATGTTCTAAATGCTCATCTAGGTTTTTGCTATAGATTAAGATGTTATCAAATAAACTAGAACAAATTTCCCAATAAAAGCACGCAAAACATGGTTCATTAAACGCATAAAAGTGCTCGGTGAATTAGTGAGTCCAAATGGCATAACTAACCATTCATACAATCCATACTTAGTCTTAAACGCCGTTTTCCATTCATCACCCTCCAACATGCGAATTTGATGATACCCACTCTTAAGATCAATCTTACTAAAAATGCAAGCACCATGCAACTCATCAAGCGTATCATCTAGCCTAGGTATTGGGTGACGATACTTTACCGTGATATTGTTGATAGCTCGGCAATCCACGCACATTCTCCAAGTCCCATCCTTCTTAGGCACCAGCAAAATAGGTACAGCACATGGACTCATGCTCTCCTAGACATAACCTTTGCTCATCAACTCCTCCACTTGCTTTTGAAGCTCCTTCGTCTCCTCGGGATTGCTTCGGTAAGCTGGTCGATTCGGTATGACAGCTCCAGGTACAAAGTCAATCTGGTGCTCGATGCCTCTAATTGGTGGCAATCCACTTGGCATCTCCTCAGGAAACACATCGTTGAACTCCTGCAATAAAGACTTAACCAAACTAGGGAGGGATGTGTTAGAATCCTCGAAATCGAGGAGGGACTCCTTGTACACTAACAATATCATTTGCCTATTATCGCTCATAGCCTTTTTCAACTCACTCTCTTTTGCATAGAAGTTGACCTTTGGCTTTTCTCTCCGCTCAACTGACTCTTTTTCTCTCCTCTCAACTGACTCTTTTTTTTCTCCGCTCATGTGGCTTCTCTCTCTTTTCTCCACTCTCAGCCACCTCACTATTTCTCTCTTATTGATGGTTTCACTATTGCCTCTCCTTTTTCCTGAATCTCTTATTCTCTTGTCTTCCTCACTTTTTAGCTTGATTTGATCTCCATACACTTGTGCCAGTGTTAATGGTGCAAAAGTAATAGTCTTCCCATCCTTGACAAAGCTATAACGATTCCTATAACCATCATGTGTGACCCTTCTATCATATTGCCATGGTCTTCCTAACAAGATATGACCCACATGCATAGGCACCACATCACATACTACTTTGTCAATATAACTCCCAATTGAGAAGTTAATTAAAACTCTTTTATTCACCCTAACTTCCTCACTTTCATTCAACCAGTGCAACTTATAAGGCCTAGGGTGTCTTAACAATGCTAGTCCTAATTTCTCAACTAAAGTTGTACTAGCTACATTCGTGCAAATCCCACCATCAATAATCATACTACATACCTTATCGTTGACGTAACAACGTGTGTGGAATATATTTTCTCACTGCTGCTCCGAATCATCCACCTTGACTTGAGTGTTAAGGGCTCTCCTTGGCACTAACGATTCCCCAATAGCAAACTCCAAATTTTCTTCTTCTTTAACGTCCTCCAATGCAGGCATGTTCTCAAACTCTCCTTCACTTTCACTCACCACCTCTCCATTATCCAACAAAATCATTACCCGTTTATTTGGGCATTGAGAAGCAATGTGCCCTGACCCCAAGTATCTGAAACACTTGATGTCTCGATTCCTTGATGGTTGTGAATCTATTTTGGGTGCTGTTTTGCTAGCACCTTCTTCTTTCCCTTTCTGCCACTCATTCCTACCTTTAGGTACAGCTTTATCACCTTTGTTGTTGTTGTTCCACCCTGGCTTCCATGATGGATTAAAACTCAAAGTTCCTAACGGCTGCCTAGCTGCCCCTTTCCTCTTCAGCTGTCTCTCTACCTTCATAGCCACATGCAACATGTCTTCCAACTCCACATAATGTTGCAACTCCACTACATTGGCAATTTCCCTATTCAACCCATTCAAGAATCGGGTCATGATAGCCTCCCGATCCTCCACTACATTGGCTCTAATCATGAGTATTTCCATCTCCTTATGATAGTCCTCTACACTTTTCGACCCTTGATATAGACCTTGCAGTTTTTGATGGATCTCTCGGTAATAGTGGCTAGGAACAAACCTCTTCATCAATGACTTCAATTCCTCCCAAGTGTTGATTGGTCTTCCCCCACTCATGCGTTGTGAAGTAATCACTTGATCCCACCATGAAATTGCATAGTCACGGAACTCCAAAACTACTAACTTCACCTTTTTCTCCTCCGAGTAGTTATAACACTCAAAGATCATTTCAACCTTCCTTTCCCACTCCATGTATGCCTCGGGACCACTCCTTCCTTTGAATGAAGGAACTGTCATTTTTATATTTTCCAAGTTTCCATCCAACTCTTCCCCACAATCATTCCGACCCCGTCTGTCGAACCTATCGCCTCTATTTCTCATCCTTCCCATCTCAACACCGTGAAATTCATCTTCGCCCATGTCACTCCCATATCCATACTCCTCTCGCCTTTCCTTCTTAGGCTCCCATCTATCCAGTCCTCTAGCATTGGATACATCCACTCGATGCCCTGACTAAGATCAGCCATCGATGTATCTAATCTATTCATCCAAGCCTCCTGCTTCTCCAACCTATCTCTCACATCTCCAAATGCCCTTTCAAACCTCTGCACTAAATCCTCCATTGCATTGATATTATTGCCTTGTTGGCTTGAGTTTGATTCTGCCCTTTCTGACATCCTAACACTAAAATTTTATTTTACTGCATCACCAAAAGTCACTCGGAACACACACAAAGGCTTTTACCCGCTGTTAAGCTCACCTCTTTGCCTTTTACCACTCAGTTCTTTCAACAATTGATTCTAGGAACAATCGATAAACTCAATTAATTAATCAATTCATGTAGAATTCCCCAAACCGGATGTGACTCAATAATTGTAACAAAGGACTCAAAGAAAACTTTTAAAGCTTGACTTGAATTGAATGAATGGAATGATTTAATGAGTCCAAGTAATTTAGAAATGATAATGAATAATAAAAGTTGGTATTTGATGGATCAATAATATTTAACAATTTTTTTTACTGTACGGATGAACAGTACCGTATGGATAAACAGTAATTTTTTTTAAATTCGGAAATCAATAACAAAACCAACAAAGAGAATGAAAACTGAGCCCAGGAACGGAATTTGAAGAATTTTGATGAAACTTTTGGATCAAAGAATCAAGAAAACCTTCTGGACACAAGAACACAAGGAATTGAAAAAAAATTAGAAAACAAAGGATATAACCTGATTAAATTGGAGCCAAATCTCTGATACCAACTGATACGAACCCCGTAGCAATGGAAACTATGAAACCCACAACGAGATTGATGCGGAACCCAAGAACGCCAATACTAACCAGGTTTCGGATCTTGAACCCCCAAGAATTGAACCAAGAAACCCTAGATTAGCAAAGAACCTAAAACCCCTTGATTACAATTAAAGAACCCACAATCCGATTGATAGAATGCCACAAGAAGTTAAATCTTGATAAGTTCCAAGATTGTTCAAGAAGAACAATAAATTAAAAGAAGAAATTTCTCTCTATAATATTAATTCAAAGTCAAAAGTTCAAAAGTTGTTACAATGAAAAGTAATCTCCTATTTATACTAATGAATAAAAGCATCCAAAACCATCAAATTATGGTAATAATTTTATTTCATAAGAATTCTATCAAAACTAGGAAATTCCGCCAAAAATAGAAAATTCGCCAATTTTTTTTGGCTTGTGTGGCTGCATGGTGTGAATCCATGCGGTCGCATGGTTCAATAGGAATTAGCCTTTTGGTTTTCGAAATGCATCTGTGCGGCCGCATGTGGTTTTGCCTGTGCGGCCGCATGGTGTTGTCTTCAGTCTCCGCTTTCGTCGCTTGATAACAAATTGATCCAACTCGATTCGGCCTTCGACTTAAACATGAAAGTTTCTCCATTTTGAGTCCCAAACATGGTTCCATCAATGGTTTCTTGAACGAGCAATCCCATCGCTTGTTTCACTTGCATTGCCCTTGATCATATCATTGGTCCGCCATCGACTATCAATGGGTCTCGTGTCGCACTTGCCTTCATCGGGCTCGACTCCTGGATCATATCATTTTTGGCGAATTGCTAGTCTAATTTGATTGGAATCGAGCCAATGAAATGTTTTTAATATCATGATAACTTCAAGTTTGTTCATTTTTGGCGAATCACCAGTCTAATTTGATTGGAATCGAGCCAATGAAATATTGCTTTTAATTTTATTATAACTTTGGGTTTCTTCTTTTGGCGAACTGCTAGTCTAATTGGATTGGATTCGAGCTAATGAAATGTTGTTTTTAATATCATGATAACTTCGAGTTTGTTCGTTTTTGGCGAATTACTAGTCTAATTCGATTGGAATCGAGCCAATGAAATGTGGCTTTTGATTTCATTATAATTTTGGGCTTGTTCTTTTGGCGAACTGCTAGACTAATTGGATTGGATTAGAGCCAATGAAAAGGGGTTTTTGATTTCATGATAACGTCAGGTTCACTCATTTTTGGCGAATTGCTAGTCTAATTTGATTGGAATCGGGCCAATGAAATGTGGCTTTTGATTTCATGATAACTTCGGGTTTATTCGTTTTTTGGTGAATTGCTAGTCTAATTTGATTGAATCGAGCTAATGAAAAGTGGCTTCTGATTTGATGATAACTTCGGGTTTGTTCCTTTTTGGCAAATTCCTAGTCTAATTCGATTGGAATCGAGCCCATAAGAGTTGTTTTTGATTTCGTGAGAACTTCGGGTTTGTTCATTTTTGGCGAATTGGTAGTCTAATTCAATTGGAATCGAGCCAATGAAAAGATGTTTTTGATTCCATGAAAACTTCGTGTTTATTTGTTTTGGCGAATTACTAGTCTAATTCGATTGGAATCGAGCCAATGAAATGTGGCTTTTGATTTCATGATAACTTTGGGTTTGTTCATTTTCGGCGAATTGCTAGTCTAATTCGATTGAATTGAGCCAATGAAAAGTGTCCTTTGATTTCATGATGGCTTCGGGTCTGTTCATTTTTGGCGAATTGCTAGTCTAATTCCATTGGAATCAAGCCAATGGAAAGTGGGTTTTGATTTCATGATAACTTCGAGTTTGTTCATTTTTCGCGAACTGCTAGTCTAATTCGATTGGAATCGGGCCAATGAAATGTTACTTTTGATTTGATGATAACTTCGAGTTCGTTCATTTTTGACGAATTGCTAGTCTAACTCGATTGGGATCGAGCCAATGAAAAGATGTTTTTGATTTCCCGAAAACTTTGTGTTTGTTCGTTTTTGGTGAATTGCTAGTCTAATTCGATTGGAATCGATACAATGAAATGTGACTTTTGATTTCATTATAACTTCGAGTTTGTTCATTTTCGGCGAATTGCTAGTCTAAATCAATTGAATCGAGCCAATGAAAAGTGGCTTTTGATTTCATGATAGCTTCGGATTTGTTCATTTTTGGCAAATTTCTGATCTAATTCCATTGGAATCTAGCCAATGAAAAGTGGGTTTTGAATTCATGATAACTTTGAGGTTGTTCATTTTTCGCTATTTGCTAGTCTAATTCGATTCGAATCGGGCAAATGAAATGTTGCCTTTGATTTCATGATAACTTCATGTTCGTTCATTTTTGATGAATTCCTACTCTAATTCGATTGAATCGAGCCAATGAACAGAGGTTTTTGATTTCATGATAACTTTGGGGTTCATCGTATTTGGCGAATTTCTAGTCTAATTCGATTGGAATCAAGCCAACGAAAAGTGATTTTTGATTTCATGATGACTACGAATTTGTTCATTTTTGTCGAATTGCAAGTCTAATTCAACTGGAATCGAGCGAATGAAAAGAGAGTTTTTGATTTTATGATATTAGAATCGAGCCAATGAAAAGAAGGTTTGATTTCATGATAACTTCGGGTTTGTTCATCTTTAGCAAATTGCCAGCTAATTCGATTGGAATCGAGTCAATTAAATGTGGCTTTTGATTTAATGATAACTTCGGGTTTGTTCGATTTTGGCAAATTGCCAGTCTAATTCGATTGGAATCGAGCCAATGAAATGTGGCTTTTAATTTCATGATAACTTTGGGTTTGTTCATTTTCGGTGAATCGCTAGTCTAATTCGATTGGAATCGAGCTAATGAAAAGTGGGTTTCGATTTCAGGATAACTTTGGGTTTGTTCATTTTTGGAGAATGGCCAGTCTAATTTGATTGGAATCGAGCAAATGAAAAGTGATTTTTGATTTTATGATAACTTCGGGTTTGTTCATTTTTAGCGAATTGCTAGTCTAATTCGATTGGAATCGAGCCAATGAAATGTTATTTTTAATTTCATGATAACTTTGAGTTTGTTCATTCTTTTAGCAAATTGCCAATCTAATTCTATTGGAATCGATCCAATGAAATGTGGCTTTTGATTTCATGATAAATTTGAGTTTGTTCGTTTTTGGCCAATTGCTAGTCTAATTCGTTTGGATTCGAGCCAATGAAAAGTGGTTTTTGATTTCACGTTAACTTTGAGTTTTTCATTTTTGGCGAATTGCTTGTCTAATTCGATTGGAATCGGGCCAATGAAATGTGGCTTTTGATTTCATGATAACTTCGGGTTTGTTCATTTTTGTCAAATTAGTAGTCTAATTCGATTGGAATCGAGCCAATGAAATTTAGCTTTTGATTTCATGATAACTTCGGGCTTGTTCATTTTTTACTAATTGCTAGTCTAATTCAATTGAATCGATCCAATGAAATTTGGCTTTTGATTTCATGATAATTTTGGGTTTGTTTATTTTTTGCTAATTGCTAGTCTAATTCAGTTGAATCGAGCCAACGACAAGTGGCTTTTGATTTCATGATAACTTCAGGTTTGTCCTTTTTTGGCGAATTGCTAGTCTAATTCGATTGGAATCTAGCCAATGAAAAGTGGTTTTTGATTTCATGATAACTTCGGGTTTGTTCGTTTTTAGCGAATTGCTAGTCTAATTAGATGGGAATCGAGCTAATGAAATGTTGTTTTTAATTTCATGATAACTTCGAGTTTGTTCGATTTTTGCGAATGACCAGTCTAGTTCGATTGGAACTGAGCAAATGAAATGTGGCTTTTGATTTCATGATAACTCCGAGTTTGTTCGATTTTGGTGAATTGCCAGTCTAATTCGATTGGAATCGAGCTAATGAAATGTGGCTTTTAATTTCATGACAACTTCGGGTTTGTTCATTTTTTGGCTAATTGCTCGTCTAATTCGATTAGAATCAAGCCAATGAAAAGTGGGTTTTAATTTCATGATAACATCGGGTTTGTTCATTATTGGCGAATGGCCAGTGTAATTTGATTGGAATTGAGCCAATGAAAAGTGGCTTTTGATTTCATGATAACTTCGGGTTTGTTCATTTCTAGCGAATTGCTAGTCCAATTAGATGGGAATCGAGCCAATGAAATGTTGTTTTTAATTTCATGATAACTTCAAGTTTGTTCATTTTGTGCAAATTACAAGTCTAATTCGATTGGAATCGAGCCAATGCAATGTGGCTTTTGATTTCATGTTAACTTCGACTTTGTTCGTTTTTGATGAAATCCTAGTCTAATTCGATTGGATTCGAGCCAATGAAAAGTGGTTTTTGATTTCATGATAACTTCGGGTTCATTCATTTTTAGCGAATTGCTAGTCTAATTCGATTGGAATCAAGCCAATGAAAAGTGGGTTTTGATTTCATGAAAGCGTCGGGTTTGTTCGTTTTTTGGCGAATGGCCAGTCTAATTCGATTGGAATCGAGCCAATGAAAAGTGGTTTTTGATTTCATGATAACTTCGGGTTTGTTCGTTTTTAGCGAATTGCTAGTCTAATTAGATGGGAATCGAGCCAATGAAATGTTGTTTTTAATTTCATGATAACTTCAACTTTGTTCATTTTTTACGAATTACCAGTCTAATTCGATTGGAATTGAGCCAATAAAATGTGGCTTTTGATTTCATGATAACTTCGAGTTTGTTCGATTTTGGTGAATTGCCAGTCTAATTCGATTGGAATCAAGCCAATGAAATGTGGCTTTTAATTTCATGATAACTTTGGGTTTGTTCATTTTTTGGCGAATCGCTAGTCTAATTCGATTGGAATTGAGCCAATGAAATGTGGCTTTTGATTTCATGATAACTTCGGGTTTGTTCGATTTTGGCGAATTGCCAGTCTAATTCGATTGGAATTGAGCCAATGAAATGTGGCTTTTAATTTCATGATAACTTCGGGTTTGTTCATTTTTTGGCGTATTGCTAGTCTAATTCGATTGAATCGAGCCATTGAAAAGTGGCTTTTGATTTCACGATAACTTCGAGTTTTTTCATTTTTGGCTAATTACTAGTCTAATTCGATTGGAATCGGGCCAATGAAAAGTGGCTTCTAATTTCATGATGACTTCAGAATTTTTCATTTTTCGCGAATTGCTAGTTTAATTCGATCGGAATCGAGCCATTGAAAAGTGGTTTTTGATTTAATGATAACTTCAGGTCTGTTCGTTTCTGGCGAATCGCTTGTCTAGTTTCATTGGAATCGAGCTATTGAAAAGAGGTTTTTGATTCCGTGAAAACTTCTGGTTTGTTCGTTTTTGGTGAATTGCTAATCTAATTCGATTGGAATCGAGCCAATGAAATGAGGCTTCTGATTCCATGATAACTTTGGGTTTGTTCATTTTCAGTGAATTGCTAGTCTAATTCGATTGAATCGAGCCAATGAAAAGTGATTTTTGATTTCATTATAACTTCGGGTTTGTTCGTTTTTGGCAAATTGCTGATCTAATTCGATTGAATCGCGCCAATGAAAAGTGGCTTTTGATTTCATGATAACTTCATGTTTGTTCTTTTTTGCTTATTGCTGGTCTAATTCGATTGAATCGAGCCAATGAAAAGTGGTTCTTGATTTCATGATAACTTCATGTTTGTTCGTTTTTTGTTTATTGCTAATCTAATTCGATTGGAATTGAAACAATGAAATGTTGTTTTTAATTTCATGATAACTTCGGGTTTGTTCGTTTTTAGCGAATCGCTAGTCTAATTCGATTGGAATTGAGCCAATGAAAAGTGGGTTTTGATTTCATGATAATTTTGGGTTTGTTCGTTTTTGGCAAATTGCCCCAGAAGGCCAACGATCTTACGATAGAGAGTCTTCACCCTGTAGACCTACTTTCAGCTACTCTAATTCGATTGGACTCGAGCCAATAAAAAGTGGTTTTTGATTTCATGATAAATTCAGGTTTGTTCATTTTTAGCGAATTGCTAGTCTAATTCGATTGGAATCGAGCCGGTGAAATTTTTTTTTTAATTTCATGATAACTTCGAGTTTGTTCATTTTTGGCGAATTACCAGTCTAATTCTATTGGAATCGACCCAATGAAATGTGACTTTTGATTTCATGATAACTTCGAGTTTGTTCGTTTTTGGCCAATTGCTAGTCTAATTCGTTTGGATTCGAGCCAATGAAAAGTGGTTTTTAATTTCATGATAACTTCGAGTTTTTCATTTTTGGCGAATTGCTTGTATAATTCAATTGGAATCAGGCCAATGAAATGTGGCTTTTGATTTCATGATAACTTCGGGAGTGTTCGTTTTTATAGAATTGCTAGTCTAATGAGATTGGAATCGAGCCAATGAAATGTGGCTTTTGATTTCGTTATAACTTTTGGTTTGTTCATTTTTGACGAATTGCTAGACTAATTCGATTGGAATCGAGCCAATGAAAAGTGGATTTCGATTTCATGATAACATTGGGTTTGTTCATTTTTAGCGAATTGCTAGTCTAATTCGATTAGAATTGAGCCAATGAGATGTGGGTTTTGATTTCATGATAACTTTGGGTTTGTTCATTTTTGGCGAATTGCTAGTCTAATTCGATTGGAATCGAGCCAATAAAAAGTGGCCATTGATTTCTTGTTAACTTTAGGTTCGTTCATTTTTTCCTAATTTCTAGTCTAATCGGATTGGAATCAAGCCAATGAAATGTGACTTTTGATTTCTTGATAACTTCGAATTCATTCATTTTTTGCTAATTTCTTGACCAATTCGATTGGAATCAAGTCAATGAAAAGTGGCTTTTGATTTCATGTTAACTTCGGGTTTGTTCATTTTTGGAGAATTGCTAATCTTATTCGGTTGGAATTGAGCCAATGAAAAGTGGTTTTTAATTTCATGATAACTTCGGGTTTGTTCTTTTTTGCGAATTGCTAGTCTAATTCGATTGGAATCGAGCCAATGAAATGTTGTTTTTAATTTCATGGTAACTTCGAGTTTGTTCATTTTTGCCGAATTACCTATCTGATTCTATTGGAATCGATCCAATGAAATGTGGCTTTTGATTTCATGATAACTTCGAGTTTGTTCGTTTTTGGCCAATTGCTAGTCTAATTCGTTTGGATTCGAGCCAATGAAAAGTGGTTTTTAATTTCATGATAACTTCGAGTTTTTCATTTTTGGCGAATTGCTAGTATAATTCGATTGGAATCAGGCCAATGAAATGTGGCCTTTGATTTCATGATAACTTCGAGAGTGTTCGTTTTTATAGAATTGCTAGTCTAATGCGATTGGAATCGAGCCAATGAAATGTGGCTTTTGATTTCGTAATAACTTTTGGTTTGTTCATTTTTGACGAATTGCTAGACTAATTCGATTGGAATCGAGCCAATGAAAAGTGGATTTCGATTTCATGATAACATTGGGTTTGTTCATTTTTGGCGAATTGCTAGTCTAATTCGATTAGAATCGAGCCAATGAGATGTGGGTTTTGATTTCATGATAACTTCGGGGTTGTTCATTTTTGGCGAATTGCTAGTCTAATTCGATTGGAATTGGGCCAATGAAAAGTGGATTTTGATTTCAAGATAACTTCGGGTTTGTCCATTTTTAGCGAATTGCTAGTCTAATTCAATTTGAATCGAGCCCATGAAAAGTGGCTTCTGATTTCATGATAACTTCGGGTTTTTTCATTTTTTGTGAATTGCTAGTCTAATTCGATTGGAATCGAGCCATTGAAAATTGGTTTTTGATTTCATGATAACTTCGGGTTTGTTCGTCTCTAGCGAATTGCATGTGTAATTCGATTGGAATCAAGCCATTGAAAAGAGATTTTTGGTTCCATGAATACTTTGGGTTTGTTCATTTTTGTTAAATTGCTAGTCTAATTTGATTGGAATTGAGCCAATGAAATGTGGCTTCTGATTTCATGATAACTTTGGGTTTGTTCCTTTTTAGCGAATCGCTAGTCTAATTCGATTGGAATTGAGCCAATGAAAAGTGGGTTTTGATTTCATGATAATTTCGGGTTCGTTCATTTTTGGCAAATTGCCAGTCTAATTCGATTGGACTCGAGCCAATAAAAAGTAGTTTTTGATTTCATGATAAATTCGGGTTTGTTCATTTTTAGTGAATTGCTAGTCTAATTCGATTAGAATCGAGCCAGTGAAATGTTTTTTTAAATTTCATGATAACTTCGAGTTTGTTCATTTTTGGTCAATTGCTAGTCTAATTCGTTTTGATTCGAGCCAATGAAAAGTGGTTTTTGATTTCATGATAACTTAGAGTTTTTCATTTTTGGAGAATTGCTAGTCTAATTCGATTGGAATCAGGCCAATGAAATTTGGCTTTTGATTTCATGATAACTTTGGGAGTGTTCGTTTTTATGGAATTGCTAGTCTAATGCGATTGGAATCGAGCCAATGAATTGTGGCTTTCAATTTCATGATAACATTGGGTTTGTTCATTTTTGGCGAATTGCTAGTCTAATTCGATTAGAATCGAGCCAATGAGATGTGGGTTTTGATTTCATGATAACTTTGGGTTTGTTCATTTTTGGCGAATTGCAGGTCTAATTCGATTGGAATTGGGCCAATGAAAAGTGGGTTTTGATTTCATGATAACTTCCGGTTTGTTCATTTTTAGCGAATTGCTAGTCTAATTTGATTGGAATCGGGCCCTTGAAAAGTGGTTTCTGATTTCATGATAACTTCGAGTTTTTTCATTTTTGGCAAATTGCTAGTCCAATTAGATTGGTATCAGGCCATTGAAAAGTAGTTTTTGATTCCATGATAACTTTGGCTTTGTTTGCCTCTAGCGAATCGGTAGTCTAATTCGATTGGAATCGAGCCATTGAAAAGAGGTTTTTGATTCCATGAATACTTTGGTTGTGTTCATTTTTGGCGAATTGCTAGTCTAATTCGATTGGAATCGAGCCAATAAAAAGTGGCCATTGATTTCTTGATAACTTTAGGTTCGTTCATTTTTTCCTAATTTATAGTCTAATTGGATTGGAATCGAGCCAATGAAATGTGACTTTTGATTTCTTGATAACTTTGGATTCGTTCATTTTTTGCTAATTTCCAGACTAATTCGATTGGAATCGAGCCAATGAAAAGTAGCTTTTGATTTTATGTTAACTTTAGGTTTGTTCGTTTTTGGAGAATTGCTAATCTAATTCGATTGGAATCGAGCTAATGAAAAGTGGTTTTTGATTTCATGATAACTTCGGGTTTGTTCGTTTTTTGCAAATTGCTAGTCTAATTCGATTGGAATCGAGCCAATGAAATGTTGTCTTTAATTTCATGATAACTTCGAGTTTGTACATTTTTACCGAATTACCTGACTGATTCTATTGGAATCGATCCAATGAAATGTGGCTTTTGATTTCATGATAACTTCGAGTTTGTTTGTTTTTGGCCAATTGCTAGTCTAATTCGTTTGGATTCGAGCCAATGAAAAGTGATTTTTGATTTCGTGATAACTTCAGGTTCATTCATTTTTGTCGAATTGCTAGTCTAATTTGATTGGAATTGGGCCAATGAAATGTGGCTTTTGATTTCATGATAACTTTGGGAGTGTTCATCTTTCTCGAATTGCTAGTCTAATGCGATCAGAATCGAGCCAATGAAATGTGGCTTTTGATTTCATGATAACTTTTGGTTTGTTCGTTTTTGACGATATCCTAGTCTAATTTGATTGGAATCGAGCCAATGAAAAGTGGTTTTTGATTTCATGATAACATTGGGTTTGTTTATTTTTGGCGAATTGCTAGTCTAATTCGATTAGAATCGAGCCAATGAGATGTAGGTTTTGATTTCATGATAACTTCGGGGTTGTTCATTTTTGGCGAATTGCTAGTCTAATTCGATTGGAATTGGGCGAATGAAAAGTGGGTTTTGATTTCTAGATAACTTCGGGTTTGTTCATTTTTGGCGAATTGCTAGTCTAATTCAATTTGAATCGAGCCCATGAAAAGTGGCTTCTGTTTTCATGATAACTTCAGGTTTTTTTTCATTTTTTGTGAATTGCTAGTCTAATTCGATTGGAATTGAGCCATTGCGAATTGGTTTTTGATCTCATGATAACTTCGGGTTTGTTCGTCTCTAGCGAATTGCATGTGTAATTCGATTGGAATCAAGCCATTGAAAAGAGGTTTTTGGTCCCATGAATACTTTGGGTTTGTTCATTTTTGGCAAATTCCTAGTCTAATTCGATTGGAATCGAGCCAATGAAATGTGGCTTCTGATTTCATGATAACTTCGGGTTCGTTCATCTTTGGCGAATTGCTTGTCTAATTCGATTGAATCGAGCCAATGAAAAAAGTTGCTTTTGATTTCATTATAACTTCGGGTTTTTTCATTTTTGGCGAATTACTAGTCTAATTCAATTGAATCGAGTCAATGAAAAGTGGCTATTGATATCATGATAACTTCAGGTTCGTTCATTTTTTCCTAATTTCTAGTGTAATTGGATTGAAATCGAGCCAATGAAATGGGGCTTTTCATTTCACGATAACTTCGGGTTTGTTCGATTTTGGCGAATTGCAAGTCTAATTCAATTGGAATCGAGCCAATGAAATGTGGCTTTTGATTTCTTGATAATTTCAGGTTCGTTCGTTTTTTGCTAATTGCTAGACTAATTCGATTGGAATCGAGCCAATGAAAAGTGGCTTTTGGTTTAACGTTAACTTCGAGTTTGTTCATTTTTGACAAATTGCTAATCTAATTTGATTGGAATCGAGCCAATGGAAAGTAGTTTTTGATTTCATGATAACTTCGGGTATGTTCATTTTTAGAGAATTGCTAGTCTATTTCGATTGGAATCGAGCCAATGAAATGTTGGTTTTGATTTCATGATAACTTTGGATTTTTTCATTTTTGGCGAATTGCTTGTCTAATTCGATTGAATCGAGCCAATAAAAAGTGGCTATTGATTTCATGATAACTTTAGGTTCGTTCGCTTTTTCCTAATTTCTAGTCTAATTGGACTGGAATCGAGCCAATGAAACGTGGCTTTTGATTTCTTGATAACTTCGGGTTCGTTTGTTTTTTGCTAATTTCTAGACTAATTCGATTGGAATCGAGCCAATGAAAAGTGGCTTTTGATTTCATGTTAACATCAGGTTTATTCATTTTTGGCGAATTGCTAATCTAATTCGATTGGAATCGAGCCAATGCAAAGTGGTTTTCGATTTCATGATAACTTCGGGTTTGTTCGTTTTTAGCGAATTGCTAGTGTATTTCGATTGGAATCGAGCCAATGAAATGTTGTTTTTAATTTCCTGATAAGTCCGTATTTGTTCATTTTTGGCGAATTACCAGTCTTGTTCTATTGGAATCGAGCCAATGAAACGTAGTTTTTGATTACATGATAACTTTGAGTTTGTTCATTTTTGGCCAATTGCTAGTCTAATTCATTTGGATTCGAGCCAATAAAAAGTGGTTTTTGATTTCATGATAACTTCACGTTCGTTCATTTTTGCCGAATTTCTAGTCTAATTTGATTGGAATCCGGCCAATGAAATGTGGCTTTTGATTTCATGATAACTTCGGGAGTGTTCATTTTTCTTGAATTGCTAGTCTAATGCGATTGGAATCGAGCCAATGAAATGTGGGTTTTGATTTCATGATAACTTTTGGTTTGTTCATTTTTGACTAATTGCTAGTCTAATTCGATTGGATCTAGCCAATGAAAAGTGGTTTTTGATTTCATGATAACGTTAGGTTTGTTCATTTTTGGCGAATCGCTAGTCTAATTCGATTAGAATCGAGCCAATGAGATATGGGTTTTGATTTCATGATAATTTCGGGTTCATTCATTTCTGGCGAATTGCTAATCTAATTCGATTGGAATTGGGCCAATGAAAAGTGGGTTTTGATTTCATGATAACTTCGGGTTTGTTCATTTTTGGCGAATTGCTAGTCTAATTCGATTGGAATCATGCCCATGAAAAGTGGCTTCCGATCTCTTGATAACTTCGAGTTTTTTCATTTTTGGCGAATTGCTAGTCTAATTCGATTGGAATCGAGCCATTGAAAAGTGGTTTTTGATTTTATGATAACTTCGGGTTTTTTCATCTCTGGCGAATTGCTAGTCTAATTCAATTAGAATCGAACCATTGAAAAGAGGTTTTTGATTCCATGAATACTTCAGGTTTGTTCGTTTTTGGCGAATCGCTAGGCTAATTCGATTGGAATCGAGCTAATGAAATGTGGCTTCTTATTTCATGATAACTTCGGGTTTGTTCAGTTTTGGCAAATTGCTAGTCTAATTCGATTGAATCGAGCCAATGAAAAGTAGCTTTTGATTTCATTATAACTTTGAGTTTTTTCGTTTTTGGCAAATTGCTAGTCTAATTCGATTGAATCGAGCCAATGAAAAGTGGCTATTGATTTCATGATAACTTTAGGTTCGATCGTTTTTTCCTAATTTCTAGTCTAATTGGATTGGAATCTAGCCAATGAAATGTGGCTTTTGATTTCTTGATAACTTCGGGTTCGTTCATTTTTTGCTAATTGCTAGACTAATTCGATTGGAATCGAGCCAATGAAAAGTGGCTTTTGATTTCATGTTAACTTCATGTATGTTCATTTTTGGTGAATTGCTAATCAAATTCGATTGGAATCGAGCCAATGAAAGGTGGTTTTTGATTTCATGTTAACTTCGGGTTTCTTCATTTTTAGCGAATTGCTAGTCTAATTCGATTGGAATTGAGCCAATGAAATGTTGTTTTTAATTTCATGATAACTTCGAGTTTGTTCGTTTTTGGCGAATTACCAGTCTAATTCGATTGGAATCGAGCTAATGAAATGTGGCTTTTTGTTTCATGATAACTTCTGGTTTGTTCCTTTTTTGGCGAATTGCTAGTCTAATTGAATTGGATTTGAGCCAACGAAAAGTGGTTTTTGATTTCATGATAACTTCAGGTTTGTTAATTTTTTGCGAATTGCTAGTCTAATCTAATTGGAATCGGGCCAATGAAATGTGGCTTTTGATTTCATTATAACTTCAGGTTTGTTCGTTTGTCACGAATTGCTATTCTAATTCGATTGGAATAGAGCCGATAAAATGTGGGTTTTGATTTCATGATAACTTTGGGTTTGTTCATTTTTGACGAATTGCTAGTCTAATACGATTAGAATCGAGCCAATAAAAAGTGGTTTTTGATTTTATAATAACATCGGGTTTGTTCGTTTTGGTCGAATTGCTAGTCTAATTCGATTGGAATAGAGCAAATGAAAAGCGGTTTTTGATTTCGTGATAATTTCGCGTTTGTTCATTTTTAACGAAGGACTAGTCTCATTCGATTGGAATCGAGCCAATGAGAAGTGGGTCTTGATTTCATGATAACTACGGGTTGGTTCGTTTTTATCGAATTGCCAACTAATTCGATTGGAATCGAGCCAATGAAATGTGGATTTTGATTTCATGATAACTTCGGATTTGTTCATTTTTGTCAAATTGCTAGTCTAATTCGATTGAATCGAGCCAATAAAAAGTGGCTTTTTATTTCATGATAACTTCAAGTTCGCCCATATTTTGCTAATTTTTAGTCTAATTCGATTGGAATCGAGCCAATGAAATGTGGCTTTTGATTTCTTGATAACTTCGGGTTCGTTTGTTTTTTGCTAATCTCTAGTCTAATTTGACTCGAGTCGAACCAATGAAAAGTGGCTTTTGATTTCATGATAACTTCGGGTTTCTTCATGTTTGGCGAATTACTAGTCTAATTTGATTGGAATCGAGTCAATGAAATTTGGCTTTTGATTTCATAATAACCTTGGGTTTGTTCGTTTTTGACGAATTGCTTGTCTAATTCAATTGGAATCGAGCTAATGAAAAGTGGTTTTTGATTTCATGATAACTTCGGGTTTGTTCATTTTGGTAGAATTGCTAGTCAAATTCGATTGGAATTGAGCAAATGAAAAGCGGTTTTTGATTTCATGATAACTTCAGGTTTGTTCATTTTGGTCAATTGCTAGTCTAATTCGATTGGAATCGAGAAAATAAAAAGCGGTTTTTCATTTCATGATAACTTTGGGTTTGTTCATTTTCGGCGAATTGGTAGTCTAATTCGATTGGAATCGAGCCAATGAAATGTGGCTTTTGATTTCATGGTAACCTTGGGTTTGTTCGATTTTGACGAATTGCTTATCTAATTCGATTGGGATCGAGCTAATGAAAAGTGCTGTTTGATTTCATGATAAGTTTGGGTTTGTTCGTTTTGGTCAAATTGCTAGTCTAATTCGATTGGAATCGAGCAAATGAAAAACGGTTTTTAATTTCATGCAGACTTCGAGTTTGTTCGTTTTGGTCGAATTGCTAGTCTAATTCGATTGGAATCGACCCAATGAAAAGAGGTTTTTGATTCCATGAATACTTCGGGTTTGTTCATTTTTGGCGAATTGTTAGTCTAATTCGATTGGAGTCGAGCCAATGAAATGTGGATTCTAATTTCATGATAACTTCGGGTTTGTTCATTTTCGGCGAATTGCTAGTCTAATTCTATTAAATCGAGACAATGAAAAGTGGCTTTTGATTTCATCATAACTTTGAGATTTTTCATTTTTTGCGAATTGCTAGTCTAATTCGGTTGGAATCGAGGCAATGAAAAGTGGCTTTTGATTTTATGATGACTTCGAGTTTTTTCATTTTTGGCAAATTGGTAGTCTAATTCGATTGGAATCAAGCCATTGAAAAATGGTTTTTGATTTAATGATAACTTCAGGTTTGTTCGTTTCTGGGGAATTGCTAGTCTAATTCGATTGGAGTCGAGCTATTGAAAAGAGGTTTTTGATTCCATGAAGACTTCGGGTTTGTTCGTTTTAGCGAACTGTTAGTCTAATTCGATTGGAGTCGAGCCAATCAAATGAGGCTTCTAATTTCATGATAACTTCGAGTTTGTTCATTTTCAAAAAATTGCTAGTCTAATTCGATTGAATCGAGCCAATAAAAAGTAGCTTTTTATTTCATGATAACTTCAAGTTCGCCCATATTTTGCTAATCTTTAGTCTAATTCGATTGGAATCGAGCCAATGAAATGTGGCTTTTGATTTCATGATAACTTCAGGTTTGTTCATTTTTGGCGAATTGCTAGTCTAATTCGATTGAATCGAGCCAATAAAAAGTGGCTTTTTATTTCATGATAACTTCAAGTTCGCCCATATTTTGCTAATTTTTAGTCTAATTCGATTGGAATCGAGCCAATGAAATGTGGCTTTTGATTTCTTGATCACTTCGGGTTCATTCGTTTTTTGCTAATTTCTAGTCTAATTTGATTGGAATCGAACCAATGAAAAGTGGCTTTTGATTTCATGATAACTTCGAGTTTCTTCATTTTTGGCGAATTACTAGTCTATTCGATTGGAATCGAGTGAATGAAATTTGGCTTTTGATTTCATGATAACCTTGGGTTTGTTCATTTTTGACAAATTGCTTGTCTAATTCGATTGGAATCGAGCCAATGAAAAGTGGTTTTTGATTTCATGATAACTTCGGGTTTGTTCGTTTTGGTCGAATTTCTAGTCTAATTCGATGGGAATCAAGCAAATGAAAAGCGGGATTTGATTTCATGATAACTTCGGGTTTGTTTGTTTTCGGCGAATTACTAGTCCAAGTCGATTGAATCGAGCCAATGAAAAGTGGCTTTTGATTTCATTTTAACTTCGAGATTTTTCATTTTTGGCGAATTGCTAGTCTAATTCGATTGGAATTGAGCCAATTAAAAGTGGCTTCTGATTTCATGATGACTTCAGTTTTTTTATTTTTGGCGAATTGCTAGTCTAATTCGATTGGAATCGAGCCATTGAAAAGTGGTTTTTGATTTAATGATAACTTCGGGTTTGTTCGTTTCTGGGAAATTTCTAGTCTAATTCAATTGGAATCGAGCTATTGAAAAGAGGTTTTTGATTCCATGAAAACTTCGGGTTTGTTCGATTTTGGCAAACTGCTAGTCTAATTCGATTGGAGTCGAGCCAATGAAATGAAGCTTCTGATTTCATGATAACTTCGAGTTTGTTCATTTTCGGAGAATTGCTAGTCTAATTCGATTGAATCGAGCCAATGAAAAGTGGCTTTTGATTTCATTATAACTTCGGGTTTGTTCATTTTTTACGAATTGCTGGATAATTCGATTGAATCGAGCTAACGAAAATTGGCTTTTGATTTCATAATAAGTTCATGTTTGTTCATTTTTTCTCATTGCTAGTCTAATCAGATTGGAATCGAGCCAACGAAATGTGGCTTTTGATTTCTTGATAACTTCGAGTTCGTTTGTTTTTTGCTTATTGCTAGTCTAATTCGATTGGAATCGAGCCAATGAAAAGTGGCTTTTGATTTCATGATAACTTCGGGTTTGTTCGTTTTTGGCAAATTGCTAGTCTAATTCGATTGGAATCGAGCCAATGAAAAGTGGTTTTTGATTTCATGATCACTTCGGGTTTGTTCATTTTTAGGGAATTGCTAGTCTAATTCAATTGGAATCAAACCAATGAAATGTTGTTTTTAATTTCATGATAACTTCGAGTTTGTTCGTTTTAGGTGAATTACCAGTCTAATTCAATTGGAATTGAGCCAATGAAATGTGGCTTTTGATTTCATGAAAACTTTGGGTTTGTTCCTTTCTGCCGAATTGCTAGTCTAATTGGATTGGACTCGAGCCAATGAAAAGTAGTTTTGGATTTCATGATAACTTCGGGTTTGTTCTTTTTTGGCAAATTGCTATTCTAATTTGTTTGGAATCGAGCCAATGAAATTTGGCTTTTGATTTCATGATAACTTCGGGTTTGTTCGTTTTTGACGAATTGCTAGTCTAATTTGATTGAATCGAGCCAATGAAAAGTGGCTTCTGACTTCATGATAACTTCAGGTTCGTTCATTTTTGGCAAATTTCTAGTCTAATTCGATTGAAATCGGGCCAATGAAATGTTGCTTTTGATTTCATGGTAACTTTGGATTTGTTAGTTTTTGACGAATTTCTAGTCTAATTCGATTGAATAGAGCCAATGAAAAGTGGTTTTTAATTTCATGATGACTTCGGGTTTGTTTGTTTAGGTCGAATTGCTAGTATAATTCGATTGGAATCGAGCCAATGAAAAGAGGTTTTTGATTCCATGAAAGCTTCGAGTTTGTTCGTTTTTGGCGACTTATTAGTCTAATTCGATTGGAGTCGAGACAATGAAATGTGGCTTCTAATTTCGTGATAACTTCAGGTTCGTTCATTTTTGGCAAATTTCTAGTCTAATTCGATTGGAATCGAGCCAATGGAAGTTTTTTTTGATTTCATGATAACTTCGGGTTTGTTCGTTTTTGGCGAATTGCTAATTTAATTCGATTGGAATCGAGCGAATGAAAAGATGTTTTTGATTCCATGAAAACTTCATGTTTGTTCATTTTTGGCAAATTGCTAATCTATTTCGATTGGAATCGAGCCAATGAAATGTGGGTTTTCATTTCAAGATAACTTCAGGTTTGTTCATTTTCGGCGAATTGCTAGTCCAATTCGATTGAATCGAGCCAATGAAAAGTGGCTTTCGATTTCATGATAGCTTCGGGTTTGTTCATTTTTAGCGAATTGCTTGTCTAATTCCATTGGAATCGAGCCAATGAAAAGTGGGTTTTGATTTCATGCTAACTTCGGGTTTTTTCGTTTTTCACGAATTGCTAGTTTAATTGGATTGGAATCGAGCCAATGAAATGTTGCTTTCGATTTCCTGATAACTTCGGGTTTGGTCATTTTTTACAAATTGCTAGTCTAATTCCATTGGAATCGAGCCAATGAAAAGATGTTTTTGATTCCATGAAAACTTCGTGATTGTTCATTTTTGGCGAATTGCTAGTCCAACTCGATTGGAATCGAGCCAATGAAATGTGGCTTTTGATTTCATGATAACTTCGGGTTTGTACAGTTTCGGCGAATTGCTAGTCTAATTCGATTGAGTCGAGCCAATGAAAAGTGGCTTTTGATTTCACGATAGCTTCGGGTTTGTTCATTTTTGGCGAATTGCTAGTCTAATTCCATTGGAATCAAGCCACTGAAAAGTGGGTTTTGATTTCATGATAACTACGAGTTTGTTCATTTTTGGCGAATTACTAGTCTAATTCGATTGGAATCGGGCCAATGAAATGTTGCTTTTGATTTCATTATAATTTCGGGTTTGTTCATTTTTGACGAATTGCTAGTCTAAGTCGATTGAATCGAGCCAATGAAAAGTGGTTTTTGATTTCATGATAACTTCGGGGTTCTTCGTATTTGGCGAATTTCTAGTCTAATTCGATTGGGATCTAGCCAATGAAAAGTGATTTTTGATTTCATGATGACTACGGGTTTGTTCGTTTTTGTCGAATTGCAATTCCAATTCAACTGGAATCGAGCCAACGAAAGGAGGGTTTTGATTTCATGATATTGGAATCGAGTCAATGAAAAGAGGGTTCGATTGCATGATAACTTTGGGTTTGTTCGTCTTTAGCGAATTGCTAGCTAATTCGATTGGAATTGAGCTAATGAAATGCGGCTTTTGATTTCATGGTAACTTCGGGTTTGCTCGATTTTAGCGAATTGCCTATCTAATTCGATTGGGATCGAGCCAATGAAATGTGGCTTTTAATTTCATGATAACTTCGGGTTTGTTCATTTTTAGCGAATCACTAGTCTAATTCGATTGGAATCGAGCCAGTGAAAAGTAGGTTTTGATTTCATGATAACTTCGGGTTTGTTCTTTTTTGGCGAATTGCTAGTCTAATTCGATTGGAATCGAGCTAATGAAAAGTGGTTTTTGATTTCATGATAACTTCGGGTTTGTTCATTTTTAGCGATTTGCGAGTCTAATTCGATTGGAATCGAGTCAATGAAATGTTGTTTTTAATTTCATGATAACTTTGAGTTTGTTCGTTTTTGGCGAATTACCAGTCTAATTCTATTGGAATCGATCCATGAAATGTGGCTTTTGATTTCATGATAACTTTGAGTTTGTTCATTTTTGGCCAATTGCTAGTCTAATTCGTCTTGATTCGAGCCAATGAAAAGTGGTTTTTGATTTCATGATAACATAGAGTTTTTCAATTTTGGCGAATTGCTAGTCCAATTCGATTGGAATTGGGTCAATGAAATGTGGCTTTTGATTTCATGATAACTTTGGGTTTGTTCATTTTTGTCGAATTGGTAGTCTAATTCGATTGGAATCGAGCTAATGAAATGTGGCTTTTGATTTCATGATAACTTTGGATTTGTTCATTTTTTGCTAATGGCTAGTCTAATTCAATTGAATCGAGCCAATGAAAAGTGGCTTTTGATTTCATGATAACTTCGGGTTTGTCCTTTTTTGGTGAATTGCTATTCTAATTCGATTGGATTCTTGCCAATGAAAAGTGATTTTTGATTTCATGGTAACTTCGGATTTGTTCGTTTTTAGCAAATTACTAGTTTAATTAGATGGGAATCAAGCCAAAGAAATGTTGTTTTTAATTTCATGATAACTTCGAGTTTGTTCATTTTTTGCGAATGACCAGTCTAATTCGATTGGAATCAAGCCAATGAAATGTGGCTTTTTATTTCATGATAACTTCGGGTTTGTTCATTTTTGGTGAAATGGTAGTCTAATTCGATTGGATTCGAGCCAATGAAAAGTGATTTTTGATTTCATGATAACTTCGTGTTTGTTCATTTTTGGCGAATTGCTATTCTAATTCGATTAGAATAAGGCCAATGAAATGTGGCTTTTGATTTCATGATGACTTCGGGTTTGTTCGTTTTTGTCGAATTCCTAGTCTAATTTTATTAGAATCGGGCCAATGAAATGTGGCTTTTGATTTCATGATTACTTCGGGTTTGTTCATTTTGGTTGAATTGCTAGTCTAATTCGATTAGAATCGAGCAAATGAAAAAGCGATTTTTGATTTCTTGATAACTTCGGGTTTGTTCGTTTTTGGCGAATTGCTAGTCTAATTCGATTGAATCGAGCCAATTAAAAGTGGCTATTGATTTCATGATAACTTCTGGTTTGTTGATTTTTTCCTAATTTCTAGTCTAATTGGATTGGAATTGAGCAAATGAAATGCGGCTTTCGATTTCTTTATAACTTCGGGTTCGTTCGTTTTTTTCTAATTGCTAGACTAATTTGATTGGAATCGAGCCAATGAAATTTTGTTTTTAATTTCATGATAACTTCGAGTTTGTTCATTTTTGGCGAATTACCAGTCTAATTCTATTGGAATCAATCCAATGTAATGTGGCTTTTAATTTTATGATAACTTCGAGTTTGTTTGTTTTTGGCCAATTGCTAGTCTAATTCATTTGGATTCGAGCCAATGAAAAGTGGTTTTTGATTTCATGATAATTTCAGGTACGTTCATTTTTGGTGAATTGCTAGTCTAATTTTATTGGAATCGGGCTAATAAAATGTAGCTTTTGATTTCATGATAACTTCGGGAGTGTTCGTTTTTCTCAAATTGCTAGTCTAATGCGATTGGAATTGAGCCAATGAAAAGTGGCTTTTGATTTCAAGATAACATTGGGTTTGTTCATTTTTGACGAATTGCTAGTCTAATTTAATTAGAATCCTGCCAATGAGATGTGGGATTTGATTTCATGATAACTTCGGGTTCGTTCATTTTTCGCGAATTGCTAGTCTAAGTCGATTTGAATTGGGCTAATAAAAAGTGGGTTTTGATTTCATGTTAATTTCAGGTCTGTTCATTTTTGGCGAATTGCTAAACTAATTTGATTGGACTCGGGCCCATGAAACGTGGCTTCTGATTTCATGATAACTTCAAGTTTTTTCATTTTTGGCGAATTGCTAGTCTAAATTGATTGGAATCGAGCCATTGAAAAGTGGTTTTTGAATTCATGATCACTTCGGGTTTGTTCGTCTCTGGCGAATTGCTAATCTAATTCGATTGGAATCGAGCCATTGAAAAGAGGTTTTTGATTCCATGAATACTTCGGGTTTGTTCGTTTTTGGTGAATTACTAGTCTAACTCCATTGGAATCGAGCCAATGAAAGTGGCTTCTGATTTCATGATAACTTCGGGTTTGTTCATTTTTGGTGAATTGCTAGTCTAATTCGATTCAATCGTGCCAATGAAAAGGGGCTTTTGATATCATTTTAACTTCAGGTTTTTTTGTTTTCGGCGAATTGCTAGTCTAATTCGATTGAATCGACCTAATGAAAAGTAGCTTTTGATTTCATGATAACTTCAGGTTCGTTCGTTTTTTCCTAATTTCTAGTCTAATTGGATTGGAATCGAGCCATTGAAATGTGGCTTTTGATTTTCTAATAACTTCGGGTTCGTTAATTTTTTGCTAATTGCTAGACTAATTCAATTGGAATCAAGCCAATGAAAAGTGGCTTTTGATTTCATTTTAACTTCGAGTTTGTTCGTTTTTGGCGAATAGCTAATCTAATTCGATTGGAATCGAGCCACTGAAAAGATGTTTTTGATTTCATGATAACTTTGTTCGTTTTTAGCGAATTACTAGTCTAATTCGATTGGAATCGAGCCAATGAAATGTTGTTTTTAATTTCATGATAACTTCGAGTTTGTTCATTTTTGGCACTTTACCAGTCTAATTCAATTGGGATCGAGCCAATGAAATGTGGCTTTCTATTTCATGATAACTTTGGGTTTGTTCCTTTTTGGCGAATTGCTAGTCTAATTGAATTGGATTCGAGCCAATAAAAAGTGGTTTTTGATTTCATGATATCTTCAGGTTTGTTAATTTTTAGCGAATTGCTATTCTAATTTGATTGGAATCGGGCCAATGAAATGTGGCTTTTGATTTCATGATAACTTCAAGTTCGTTCATTTTTCACGAATTGCTAGTCTAATTCGATTGGAATGGAGCCAATGAAATGTGGCTTTTGATTTCATGATAACTTTGGTTTTGTTCATTTTTGACGAATTGCTAGTCTAATTCGATTAGAATCGAGCCAATGAATTGTGGCTTTTGATTTCATGATAACATCGGGTTTGTTCGTTTTGGTCGAATTGCTAGTCTAATTCGATTGGAATCGGGCCAATGAAATGTGGCTTTTGATTTCATGATAACCATGGGTTTGTTCGTTTTTGACGAATTGCTTGTCTAATTCGATTGGAATCGAGCCAATGAAAAGTGGTTTTTTGATTTCATGATAACTTCGGGTTTGTTCATTTTTGGCAAATTACTAGTCTAATTCGAATGGAATCGAGCCAATGAGATGTGGATTTTGATTTCATGATAACTACGGGTTTGTTCATTTTGGCGAATTGCTAGTCTAATTCGATTGCAATCGGGCTAATGAGATGTGGCTTTTGATTTCATGAGAACTTCGGGTTTGTTCATTTTTAGCGAATTGGTAGTCTAATTCGATTGAATCGAGCAAACGAAAAGTGGTTTTTGATTTCATGATAACTTTGGGTTTGTTCGTTTTGGTCGAATTGCTAGTCTAATTTGATTGGAATCGATCAAATAAAAAGTGGTTTTTGATTCCATGATAACTTCGGGTTTGTTCATTTTTGGTGAATTGCTAGTCTAATTTGATTGGAAATTGGCCTATGAAATGTGGCTTTCGATTTCATGACAACATCGGGTTTGTTCGTTTTGGTAGAATTGCTAGTGTAATTCGATTGGAATCGAGCCAATGAAATGTGGCTTTTGATTTCATGATAACATTGGGTTTGTTCGTTTTTGACGAATTGCTTGTCTAATTCGATTGGAATCGAGCTAATGAAAAGTGGTTTTTTGATTTCATGATAACTTCGGGTTTGTTCATTTTTGGCGAATTACTTGTCTAATTCGAATGGAATTGAGCCAATGAGATGTGGATTTTGATTTCATGATAACTACGGGTTAGTTCATTTTTGGCGAATTGCTAGTCTAATTTGATTGCAATCGGGGGCCCAATGAGATGTGGCTTTTGATTTCTTGAGAACTTCGGGTTTGTTCGTTTTTACCGAATTGGTAGTATACATCGATTGAATCGAGCAAATGAAAAGCGGTTTTTGATTTCATGATAACTTTGGGTTTGTTCGTTTTGGTCGAATTGCTAGTCTAATTTGATTGGAATCGAGCAAATAAAACGCGGTTTTTGATTTCATGATAACTTCGGGTTTGTTCATTTTTTGTGAATTGTTAGTCTAATTTGATTGGAAACGAGCCTATGAAATGTGGCTTTTGATTTCATGATAACGTTGGGTTTGTTCGTTTTTGACGAATTTCTTGTCTAATTCGATTGGAATCGAGCCAATGAAAAGTCGTTTTTGATTTCATGATAATTTTGGGTTTGTTCATTTTGGTCGAATTGCTTGTCTAATTCGATTGGAATCGAGCATATGAAAAGTGGTTCTTTATTTCATGATAACTTCGGGTTTGTTCGTTTTGGTCGAATTGCTAGTCTAACTTGATTGGAATCGAGCCAATGAAAAGAGGTTTTTAATTCCATGAAAACTTCGGGTTTGTTCGTTTATGGCGAATTGTTAGTCTAATACGATTGGAGTCGAGCCAATGAAATGTGGCTTCTGATTTCATGATAACTTTGGGTTTGTTTATTTTTGGCGAATTGCTAGTCTAATTTGATTGAATCGAGACAATGAAAAGTGGCTTTTGATTTCATGATAACTTCGGGTTTTGTCATTTTTGGCGAATTGCTAGTCTAATACGATTGGAATCGAGCCAATGAAAAGTGGCTTCTGATTTCATAATAACTTCGGGTTTTTTCATTTTTGGCGAATTTTTAGTCTAATTTGATTAGAATCGAGCCATTGAAAAGTGGTTTTTTATTTAATGATAACTTCGGGTTTGTTCATTTCTGACGAATTGCTAGTCTAATTCGATTGAAATCGAGCTATTGAAAAGAGATTTTTGATTCCATGAAAACTTCGGGTTTGTTCATTTTTGGCGAATTGCTAGTCTAATTTGATTGGAGTCGAGCCAATGAAATGTGGCTTCTGATTTTATGATAACTTCGGGTTTGTTCATTTTCGACAAATTACTAGTCTAATTCGATTGAATCGAGCTAATAAAAAGTGGCTTTTGATTTCATGATAACTTCGAGTTTTTTCGTTTTTGGCTAATTGCAAGTCTAATTCGATTAGAATTGCGCCAATGAAAAGTGGCTTTTGATTTCATGATAACTTCGAGTTTTTTCATTTTTGGCTAATTGCAAGTCTAATTCGATTAGAATTGCGCCAATGAAAAGTGGCTTCTGAATTCATGATAACTTCATATTTTTTTCATTTTTGATGAATTGCTAGTCTAATTCGATTGGAATCGAGCCATTAAAAAGTTGTTTTTGATTTAATGATAACTTCGGGTTTGTTCGTTTCTAGCAAATTGCTTGTCTAATTCGATTGGAATTGAGCAATTGAAAAGATGTTTTTGATTCCATGAAAACTTCGGGTTTGTTCATTTTTGGCGAATTGCTAGTCTAATTCGATTGGAATCGAGCCAATGAAAAGAGGCTTCTAATTTCATGATAACTTCGGGTTTGTTCATTTTCGGCTAATTGCTAGTCTAATTCGATTGAATCAAGCCAATGAAAAGTGGCTTTTGATTTCATTATAGGTTCGGGTTTTTTCATTTTTTGCGAATTGCTGGTCTAATTCAATTGAATCGAGCAAATGAAAAATGGCTTTTGATTTCATGATAACTTCAGGTTTGAAAAAAGTACGTATACAATAAGGTCCCCCTTTAGAGTGTTATTACTGTCGTTCTCGAGTATAACTTGAGGGATACTTCCGTTCTTTTATGGTTTGGTTGTAGCATTTTAGGAAATCCCATGAATAGACGAACCTTCACAGTATGGTAAGGACTATTCAACGCCGTTATTGCTAATCTAATTCGATTGGAATCGAGCCAATGAAATGTGGCTTTTGATTTCTTGATAACTTCGGGTTCGTTCGTTTTTTGCTAATTGCTAGTCTAATTCGATTGGAATCGAGCCAATGAAAAGTGGATTTTGATTTCATGATAACTTCGGGTTTGTTTGTTTTTAGCGAATTACCAGTCTAATTAGATTGGAATCGAGCCAATGGAAAGTGGTTTTTGATTTCATGATGACTTCGGGTTTGATCATTTTTAGCCAATTTCTAGTCTAATTCGATTGGAATAAAGCCAATGAAATGTTGTTTTCAATTTCATGATAACTTCGAGTTTGTTCGTTTTTGGCGAATTACCATTCTAATTAGATTGGAATTGAGCGAATGAAATGTGGCTTTTGATTTCAGGATAACTTCGAGTTTGTTCCTTTTTGACGAATTCCTAGTCTAATTGGATTGGATTCAAGCCAATGAAAAGTGGTTTTTGATTTCATGATAACTTCAAGTTCGTTCATTTTTTACGAATTGCTAGTCTAATTTGTTTGGAATCTAGCCAATGAAATGTGGCTTTTGATTTCATGATAACTTCGGGAGTGTTCGTTTTTCTCGAATTGCTAGTCTAATGCGATTGGAATCGAGCCAATGAAATGTGGCTTTTGATTACATGATAACTTCTGGTTTGTTCATTTTTGACGAATTGCTAGTTTAATTCGACTGGAATCGAGCCAATGAAAAGTGGTCTTTGATTTCATGATAGCTTCGAGTTTCTTCATTTTGGTTGAATTGCTAGTCTAATTCGATTGGAATTGAGCAAAGAGAAGCAGTTTTTGATTTCATGATAACTTCGGGTTTGTTCATTTTTGGCGAATTGCTAGTCTAATTAGATTGGAATCGAGCCAATGAGTTATGGGTTTTGATTTCATGATAACTATGGGTTTGTTCGGTTTTGGCGAATTGCTAGTCTAATCCGATTGGAATTGGGCCGATGAAAAGTGGGTTTTGATTTCATGATAACTTCGGGTTTGTTCATTTTTGGCGAATTGCTAGTCTAATTCGAATGGAATCAGGCCAATGAAAAGTGGCTTCTGATTTCATGATAACTTCGGGTTTTTTCATTTTTGGAAAATTGCTAGTCTAATTCGATTGGAGTAGTTTTTGATTTAATGATAACTTCGGGTTTGTTCGTCTCTGGCGAATTGCTAGTCTAATTCGATTGGAATCGAGCCGTTGAAAGGTGGTTTTTGATTTCTTGATAACTTCAGGCTTGTTCGTTTTGGACGAATTGCTAATCTAATTCGTTTGGAGTCGAGCCGTTGAAAAGTGGTTATTTATTCCATGAAAACTTCGGGTTTGTTTGTTTTTGGCAAATTACTAGTCTAATTCGATTGGAATCGAGCCAATTGAAAGGGGGCTTTTTATTTCATTATAACATCGGGTTCGTTCATTTTTGGCGAATTGCTGGTCTAATTCGATTGAATCGAGCCAATGAAAAGTGGCTTTTGATTTCATGATAACTTCGAGTTCGTTCATTTTTTTTTTCTAATTCGATTGGAATCGAGCCAATGAAATGTGGCTTTTGGTTTCATGATAACTTTGGGTTATTTTGTTTTTGATGAATTGCCAGTCTAATTCGATTAGAATCGAGCCAATGAAAAGTGGTTTTTGATTTCATGATAACTTCGGGTTTGTTCATTTTGGTCGAATTACTAGTCTAATTCGATGGGAATCGAGCAAATGAAAAGCGGGATTTGATTTCATGATAACTTCGGGTTTGTTTGTTTTTGGCAAATTACTAGTCCAAGTCGATTGGAATCGAGCCAATGAGAACTGGCTTCTGATTTCATGATAACTTCGGGTTTGTTCATTTTTGGCGAATTGCTAGTCTAATTCAATTGGAATCGGGCCATTGAAATGTGGCTTTTAACTTCATGATAACTTCGGGTTTGTTAATTTTTGGCGAATTGCTAGTCTAATTTGATTGAATCGAGCAAATGAAAAAGTGGCTTCTGATTTCATGATAACTTCGGGTTTGTTCATTTTTGGTGAATTGCTAGTCTAATTCGACTGGAATCGAGCCAATGAAAGTTGTTTTTGATTTCATGATAACTTCGGGTTTGTTCATTTTTTTGGCGAATTGCTAGTCTAATTCAATTGGAATTGAGCCAATGAAAAGATGTTCTTGACACCATGAAAACTTCATTTTGTTCATTTTTGGCAAATTGCTAGTCTAATTCGATTGAATCGAGCTAATGAAAAGTGGCTTTTGATTTCACGATAGCTTCGGGTTTGTTCATTTTTGGTGAATTGTTATTCTAATTCCATTGGAATCGAGCCAATGAAAAGTGGGTTTTGATATCCTGATGACTACGGGTTTGTTTGTTTTTCGCGAATTGCTAGTCCAATTCGATTGGAATCGGGCCAATGAAATGTTGCATTTGATTTTAGGATAACTTCGGGTTTGTTCGTTTTTGATGAATTGCAAATCTAATTCGATTGGAATCAAGCCAATGAAAAGGTGTTTTTGATTCCATGAAAGCATTGTGTTTGTTTTTTTTTTTTTTTTTTTGCGTGAATTGCTAGTCTAATTCGATTGGAATCGAGCCGGTGAAATGTGGATTTTTATTTCATGATAATTTCAAGTTGTTCATTTTCGGCAAATTGCTAGTCTAATTCGATTGAATTGAGCCAATGAAAAGTGGCTTTTGATTTCATGATAACTTCGAGCTTGTTCGTTTTTGACGAATTGCTAGTCCAATTCAATTGGAATCGAGCCAATGAAAAGTGGGTTTTGATTTCATGATAACTTTGGGTTTGTTCATTTTTAGTGAATTGCCAACTAATTCTATTGGAATCGAGCCAACGAAATGTGGCTCTTGATTTCATTATAACTTTGGGTTTGTTCGATTTTGGCATATTGCTATTCTAATTCGATTGGAATCGAGCCAATGAAAAGTGGTTTTTGATTCTATGATAACTTCAGGTTTGTTCTTTTCTGGCGAATTGCTAGTCTAATTCGATTGAAATCGGGCCAATGGAAAGTGGCTTCTGATTTCATGATAACTTCGGGTTTTTTCATTTTTGGCGAATTGCTAGTCTAATTCGATTGGAATCGAGCCATTGAAAAGTGGTTTTTGATTTCATGATAACTTCGGGTTTGATTGTCTCTGGCAAATTGCTAGTCTAATTCGATTGGAATCGAGCCATTGAAAAGAGGTTTTTGATTCCATGAAAACTTCGGGTTTGTTCATTTTTGGCGAATTGCTAGTCTAATTCGATTGGGATTGAGCCAATGAAAAGAGGTTTTTGATTCCATGAAAACTTCGGGTTTGTTCATTTTTGGCAAATTGCTAGTATAATTCGATTGGAATCATGCCAATGAAATGTGGCTTCTGATTTCATGATAACTTCGAGTTTGTTCAATTTCGATGAATTGCTAGTCTAAGACAATTGAATCGAGCCAATGAAAGGTGGCTTTTGATTTCATGATAACTTCGGGCTTGTTCGTTTTTAGCGAATTGATAATCTAATTCGATTGGAATCGAGGCAATGAAAAGTGGGTTTTGATTTCATGATAACTTTGGGTTTGTTCATTTTTAGTGAATTGCCAGCTAATTCGACTGGAATCGAGCCAACAAAAATGGCTCTTGATTTCATGATAACTTTGGGTTTGTTTGATTTTGGCATATTGCTAGTCTAATTCGATTGGAATCGAGCCAATGAAATGTGGCTATTGATTTTATTATCACTTTGGGTTTGTTCATTTTTGACAAATTGCTAGTCTAATTCGATTGGAATCGAGCCAATGAAGAGAGGTTTTTGACTCCATTAAAATTTCGGGTTTGTTCGTTTTTAGCGAATTGCTATTCTGATTCGATTGGAATCGAGCCAATGAAATGTGACTTTTAATTTCATGATAATTTCGGGTTTGTTCGTTCTTGGCAAATCACTAGTCTAATTCGATTGGAATCGAGCCAATGAAAAGTGGGTTTTGATTTCACGATAACTTTGGGTTTGTTCTTTTTGGCGAATTGCCAGTCAAATTCGATTGGAATCGAGCCAATGAAAAGTGGTTTTTTATTTCATTTTAATTTTGGGTTTGTTCGTTTTTAGCGAATTGCTAGTCGAATTCGATTGGAATCAAACCAATGAAATGTTGTTTTTAATTTCTTGATAACTTCAAGTTTGTTCTTTTTGGCGAATTACGAGTCTAATTCGATTGGAATCGAGCCAATGAAATGTGGCTTTTGATTTTCACGATAAATTTGGGTTTGTTCATTTTTGGCGAATTGGTAGTCTAATTCGATTGGATTTGAGCCAATGAAAAGTGGTTTTTCATTTCATGATAACTTCGGGTTTATTCGTTTTTAGCTAATTGCTAGACTAATTCGATTGGATTCAGGCCAATGAAATGTGGCTTTTGATTTCACGATAACTTCGGGTTTGTTCAGTTTTGTCGAATTGCTAGTCTAATTCGATTGGAATCGAGTCAATGAAATGTGGCTTTTGATTTCATGATAACCATGGGTTTGTTCGTTTTTGAAGAATTGCTTGTCTAATTCGATTGGAATCGAGCCAATGAAAAGTGGTTTTTGATTTCATGATAGCTTCGAGTTTGTTCATTTTGGTCAAATTCCTTGTCTAATTCGATTGGAATCGACCAAATGAAAAGCGGTTTTTGATTTCATGATAACTACGGGTTTGTTATAGTTTAATTCGATTGGAATTGGGCCAATGAAAAGTGGGTTTTGAATTAATGATAACTTCGAGTTTGTTCATTTTTGACGAATTGCTAGTCTAATTCGATTGGAATCGGGCAAATGAAATGTGGCATTTGAGTTCCTGATAACTTCGGGTTTGTTCCTTTTTGGCGAATTGCCAGTCTAATTTGATAGAATTAAGCTAATAAAAAGTGGCTTCTGATATTATAATAAATTCAGGTTTGTTCATTTTTGTCGAATTACTAGTCTAATTCGATTGAAATCGAGCCAATGACAAGTAGTTTTTGATTTCATGATAACTTCTGGTTTGTTCATTTTTTTGCGAATCCCTAGTTTAATTCGATTGGAATCAGGGCAATGAAAAGTGGTTTTTAATTTCGTGATAACTTCGGGTTTGTTCGTTTTTGGTAAATTGCTAGTCTAATTTGATTGGAATCGGGCCAATGAAACGCGGCTTTTGATTTCTTGATAACGTCGAGTTTGTTCGTTTATGTCGAATTGCTAGTCTAATTCGATTGGAATTGAGCAACTGAAATGTGCCTTTTGATTTCATGATAACCTTGGGTTTGTTCGTTTTTGACGAATTGCTAATCTAATTCGATTGGAATCGAGCCAATGAAAAGCGATTTTTGATTTCATGATAACTTCGAGTTTGTTCATTTTTGGCGAATTGCTAGTCTAATTCGATTGAAGCAAGCCAATTAAAAGTGGCTACTGATTTCATGATAACATCAGGTTCGTTCATCTTTTCCTAATTTCTAGTCTAATTGGATTGGAATTGAGCCAATGAAATGCGGCTTTCGATTTCTTGATAACTTCGGGTTCGTTCGTTCTTTTCTAATTGCTAGACTAATTCGATTGGAATTGAGCCAATGAAGTTTTGTTTTTAATTTCATGACAACTTCGAGTTTGTTCATTTTTGTCGAATTACCAGTCTAATTCTATTGAAATTGATCCAATGTAATGTGGCTTTTAATTTCATGATAACTTCGAGTTTGTTTGTTTTTGGCCAATTGCTAGTCTAATTCATTTGGATTCGAGGCAATGAAAAGTGGTTTTTGATTTCATGATAACTTCAGGTTCGTTCATTTTTGGCGAATTGCTAGTCTAATTTTATTGGAATCGGGCCAATAAAATGTGGCTTTTGATTTCATGATAACTTCGGGAGTGTTCGTTTTTCTCAAATTACTAGTCTAATGCGATTGGAATCGAGCCAATGAAATGTGGCTTTTGATTTCATGATAACTTTTAGTTTGTTCATTTTTGACGAATTGCTAGTCTAATTCGATTGGAATTGAGCCAATGAAAAGTAGTTTTTGATTTCATGATAACATTGGGTTTGTTCATTTTTGACGAATTGCTAGTCTAATTTGATTAGAATCCTACCAATGAGATGTGGGTTTTGATTTCATGATAACTTCGGGTTTGTTCGTTTTTGGCGAATTGCTAGTCTAAGTCGATTTGAATTGGGCTAATGAAAAGTGGGTTTTGATTTCATGATAATTTCGGGTTTGTTCATTTTTGGCGAATTGCTAGACTAATTCGATTGGAATCGGGCCCATGAAACGTGACTTCTGATTTCATGATAACTTCGAGTTTTTTCATTTTTGGCGAATTGCTGCTAGTCTAAATTTATTGGAATCGGGCCATTGAAAAGTGGTTTTTGATTTCATAATCACTTCCGGTTTGTTCGTCTCTAGTGAATTGCTAGTCTAATTCGATTGGAATCGAGCCATTGAAAAGAGGTTTTTGATTCCATGAATACTTCGGGTTTGTTCATTTTTGGTGAATTACTAGTCTAATTCGATTGGAATCGAGCCAATGAAAAAAGCTTCTGATTTCATGATAACTTCGGGTTTGTTCATTTTCGGCGAATTTCTAGTCTAATTTGATTGAATTGTGCCAATGAAAAGTGGCTTTTGATTTCATTTTAACTTCGAGTTTTTTCATTTTTGGTGAATTGCTAGTCTAATTCGATTGAATCGACCCAATAAAAAGTAGCTATTGATTTCATGATAACTTCAAGTTCGTCCATTTTTTTTTCTAATTTATAGTCTAATTGGATTGGAATCGAGCCAATGAAATGTGGCTTTTGATTTTCTAGTAACTTCGGGTTCATTCATTTTTTGCTAATTGCTAGACTAATTCGATTGGAATCGAGCCAATGAAAAGTGCCTTTTGATTTCATGTTAACTTCGGGTTTGTTCGTTTTTGGCGAATTGCTAGTCTAATTCGATTAGAATCGAGCCACTGAAAAGATGTTTTTGATTTCATGATAACTTCGGGTTTGTTCATTTTTAGCGAATTGCTAGTCTAATTCGATTGGAATCAAGCCAATGAAATGTTGTTTTAAATTTCATGATAACTTCGAGTTTGTTCGTTTTTGGCAAATTACCAGTCTAATTCAATTGGGATCGAGCCAATGAAATGTGGCTTTTTATTTCATGATAACTTCGGGTTTGTTCCTTTTTGGCGAATTGCTAGTCTAATTGAATTGGATTCGAGCCAATGAAAAGTGGCTTTTGATTTCATGATATCTTCAGGTTTGTTAATTTTTAGCGAATTCCTATTCTAATTTGATTGGAATCAGGCCAATGAAATGTGGCTTTTGATTTCATGATAACTTCGGGTTTGTTCGTTTTTCACGAATTGCTAGTCTAATTCGATTGGAATCGAGCTAATGAAATGTGGCTTTTGATTTCATGATAACTTTGTGTTGATTCATTTTTGACGAATTACTAGTCTAATTTGATTAGAATCTAGCCAATGAATTGTGGCTTTTGATTTCATGATAACATCGGGTTTGTTCGTTTTGGCCGAATTAATTGCTAGTCTAGTTCGATGGGAATCGGGCCAATGAAATGTGGCTTTTGATTTCATGATAACCTTGGGTTTGTTCGTTTTTGACGAATTGCTTGTCTAATTCGATTGGAATCGAGCCAATGAAAAGTGGTTTTTGATTTCATGATAACTTCGGGTTTGTTCATTTTTGGCGAATTGCTAGTCTAATTCGATTAGAATCGAGCCAAAGAGATGTAGATTTTGATTTCATGATAACTATGGGTTTGTTCATTTTTGGCAAATTGCTAGTCTAATTCGATTGCAATCGGGCCAATGAGATGTGGCTTTTGATTTCATGAGAACTTCGGGTTTGTTTGTTTTTAGCGAATTGGTAGTCTAATTTGATTGAATCGAGCAAATGAAAAGCGGTTTTTGATTTCATGATAACTTCGGGTTTGTTCATTCTGGTCGAATTGCTAGTCTATTTCGATTGGAATCAAGCAAATAAAAAGCGATTTTTGATTTCATGATAACTTCGGGTTTGTTCATTTTTGGTGAATTGCTAGTCTAATTTGATTGGAAACGGGCCCATGAAATGTGGCTTTCGATTTCACGATAATCGTGGGTTTGTTCGTTTTTGATGAATTTCTTGTCTAATTCGATTGGAATCGAGCCGATGAAAAGTCGTTTTTGATTTCTTGATAACTATGGGTTTGTTCATTTTTAGCAAATTTCTAGCCTAATTCGATTGGAATCGAGCCAATGACAATTGTTTTCGATTTCAGGAAAACTTCGGGATTGTTCTTTTTAGCGAATTGCTAGTCTAATTCAATTGGAATCGAGCCAATGAAAAGATGTTTTTCATTCCATGGAATCATCATGTTTGTTCGTTTTTGGCAAATTACTAGTCTAATTCGATTGGAATCGAGCCAATGAAATGTGGCTTTTGATTTCATGATAACTTCGATGGCTTTTGATTTCGTGATAGCTTCGGGTTTGTTCATTTTTGGAGAATTGCTTGTCTAATTCCATTTGAATCGAGCCAATGAAAATTGGTTTCGATTTCTTGATAACTTCGGGTTTGATCGTTTTTCACGAATTGCAAGTTTAATTCGATTAGAATCTGGCCAATGAAATGTTGCTTTCGATTTCATGATAACTTCGGGTTTGTTCATTTTTGACGAATTGCTAGTCTAATTTGATTGGAATCGAGCCAATGAAAAGATGTTTTCGATTACATGAAATCTTCGTGTTTGATCATTTTTGGTGAATTGCTAGTCTAATTCGATTGGAATCGAGCCAATGAAATGTGGCTTTTGATTTCATGATAACTTCAGGTTTGCTCAGTTTCGACAAATTGCTAGTCTAATTCGATTGAATCGAGCCATTGAAATGTGGCTTCTGATTTCATGATAACTTTGGGTTTGTTCATTTTCGGCGAATTTCTAGTCAAATTCAATTGAATCGAGCCAATGAAAAGTGGCTTTTGATTTCATTATAAACCCGGATTTGTTCATTTTTGGCGAATTGCTTATCTAATTCGATTGAATCGAGCCAATGAAAAGCGGCTTTTGATTTCATAATAACTTCGAGTTTGTTCGTTTTTGGCGAATGCCATTCTAATTCGATTGGAATCGAGCCAATGAAATGTGGCTTTTGATTTCAGGATAACTTCAGGTTTGTTCCTTTCTGGCGAATTGCTAGTCTAATTGGATTGCATTCAAGCCAATGAAAAGTGGTTTTTGATTTCTGATTTCATGATAACTTCAGGTTTGTTCATTTTTTACGAATTGCTAGTCTAATTTGATTGGAATCGGGCCAATGAAATGTGGCTTTTGATTTCATGATAACTTCGGGAGTGTTCGTTTTTCTCAAATTTGCTAGTCTAATGCGATTGGAATTGAGCCAATGAAATGTGGCTTTTGATTACATGATAACTTTTGGTTTGTTCATTTTTGACGAATTGCTAGTCTAATTCGACTGGAATCGAGCCAATGAAAAGTGATTTTTGATTTCATCTTAGCTTCGAGTTTCTTCATTTTGGTCGAATTGCTGGTCTAATTCGATTGGAATCGAGCAAATGAGAAGCAGTTTTTGATTTCATGATAACTTTGGGTTTGTTCATTTTTGGCGAATTGCTAGTCTAATTAGATTGGAATCGAGCCAATGAGTTATGGGTTTTGATTTCATGATAACTTTGGGTTTGTTTGTTTTTGACGAATTTCTAGTCTAATTTAATTGGAATTGGGCCAATGAAAAGTGGGTTTTGATTTCATGATAACTTCGGGTTTGTTCATTTTTGGAGAATTGCTAGTCTAATTCGATTGGAATCGAGTCATTGAAAAGTAGTTTTTGATTTAATGATAGCTTCGGGTTTGTTTGTCTCTGGCGAATTGCTAGTCTAATTCGATTGGAATCGAGCCATTGAAAAGAGGTTTTTGATTCCATGAAAACTTCAGGTTTGTTCATTTTTGGCGAATTGCTAGTCTAATTCGATTGGAATCGAGCCAATGAAATGTGGCTTTTGATTTCATGATAACTTCGGGTTTGTTCATTTTCAGCGAATTGCTAGTCTAATTCGATTGAATCAAGCCGATGAAAAGTGGCTTTTGATTTCATTATAACTTCGGGTTTTTTCATTTTTTGGCGAATTGCTTGTCTAATTCGATTGAATCGAGCCAATAAAAAGTGGCTATTGATTTCATGATAACTTTAGGTTCTTTTTTTTTTCTAATTTCTACTCTAATTCCATTGGAATCGGGCCAACGAAATATGGCTTTTGATTTCTTGATAACTTTAGGTTCGTTCAGTTTTTGATAATTGCTAGTCTAATATGATTGAAATCGAGCCAATGAAAAGTGGCTTTTGGTTTCATGTTAGCTTCAGGTTTGTTCATTTTTGGCAAATTGCTAGTCTAATTCGATTGAAATTGAGCCAATGAAAAGTGGTTTTTGATTTGATGATAACATTGGGTTTGTTCATTTTTAGTGAATTGCTAGTTTAATTCGATTGGAATCGACCCAATGAAATGTTGTTTTTAATTTCATAATAACTTCAACTTTGTTCGTTTTTGGCAAATTACCAGTCTAAATCGATTGGAATCGAGCCAATGAAATGTGGCTTTTGATTTCATGAAAACTTCGGGTCTGTTCCTTTTTGGCGAATTGCCAGTCTAATTGAATTGGATTCGAGCCAATGAAAAGTGGTTTTTGATTTCATGATAACTTCAGGTTTATTCATTTTTTACGAATTGCTAGTCCAATTTGATTGGAATTGGGCCAATGAAATGTGGCTTTTGATTTCATGATAACTTTAGGTTTCTTTATTTTTCTCGAATTGCTAGTCTAATTTGATTGGAATCCAGCCAATGAAATGTGGCTTTTGATTTCATGATAACCTTAGGTTTGTTCTTTTTTGTCGAATTGCTAGTCTTATTCGATTAGAATCGAGGCAACGAAAAGTGGTTTTTGATTTCATGATAACATCAAGTTTGTACATTTTGGTCGAATTGCTAGTCTAATTCGATTGGAATCAAGAAAATGAAAAGCGGTTTTTGATTTCACGATAACTTTGGAATTGTTCATTTTTGGCGAATTGCTTGTCTAATTCGATTGGAATCGAGCCAACGAGATCTGGGTTTTGATTTCATGATAACTACGGGTTTGTTCATTTTTGGCGAATTGCTAGTCTAATTCGATTGGAATCGAGCAAATGAAAACTGGCTTCTGATTTCATGATAACTTCGGGTTTTTTCATTTTTGGCGAATTGCTAGTCTAATTCGATTGGAATCGAGCCAATGAAAAGTGGCTTCTGATTTCATGATAGCTTCGGGTTTTTTCATTTTTGGTGAATTGCTAGTCTAATTCAATTGGAATCGAGCCATTGAAAAGTGATTTTTGATTTCATGATAACTTCAGGTTTATTCATTTTGGACGAATTGCTAGTCTAATTCATTCGGAATCCAGTCGTTGAAAAGAGGTTTTTGATTCCATGAAAACTTCGGGTTTGTTTGTTTTTGGCGAATTGTTAGTCTAATTTGATTGGAATCGAGCCAATTGAAAGGGGGCTTTTGATTTCATTATAACTTCGGGTTCGTTCTTTTTTTGCGAATTGTTGGTCTAATCCGATTGAATCGAGCCAATGAAAAGTGGCTTTTGATTTCATGATAACTTCAGGTTCGTTCGTTTTTTCGTAATTGCTAGTCTAATTCGATTGGAATCGAGCTAATGAAAAGTGGCTTTTGATTTCATGATAACGTCCAATTTGTTCATTTTTGGTGAATTGCTAGTCTAATTCGACTGGAATCGAGCCAATTAAAAAATGTTTTTTGATTTCATGATAATTTCGGCTTTGTTCATTTTTAGCGATTCGCTAGTCTAATTTGATTGGAATCGAGCCAATGAAATGTTGTTCTTAATTTCATGATAACTTTGAGTTTGTTCGTTTTTGGCGAATTACCAGTCTAATTCGATTGGAATAGAGCCAATGAAATGTGGCTTTTGATTTCATGATAACTTCGGGTTTGTTCCTTTTTGGCGAATTGCTTGTCTAATTGGATTGGATTCGAGCTAATGAAAAGTGATTTTTTATTTCATGATAACTTCGGGTTTGTTCATTTTTGGCGAATTGCTAATCTAATTCGATTGGAATCGAGCCAATGAAAAGATGTTTTTGACTCCATGAAAACTTCATTTTGTTCATTTTTGGTAAATTGCTAGTCTAATTCGATTGAATCGAGCTAATGAATAGTGGCTTTTGATTTCATGATAGCTTCGGGTTTTTTCATTTTTGGCGAATCGTTATTCTAATTCCATTGGAATCGATCCAATGAAAAGTAGGTTTTGATATCTTGATAACTTCGGGTTTTCCATTTTTCGCAAATTGCTAGTCTAATTCGATTGGAATCGGGCCAATGAAATGTTGCTTTTGATTTCATGATAACTTCGGGTTTGTTCGTTTTTGATTAATTGCAAGTCTAATTCGATTGGAATCGAGCCAATGAAAAGGTGTTTTTGATTCCATGAAAGCTTTGTGTTTGTTCTTTTTTTTGCGAATTGCTAGTCTAATTCGATTGGAATTGAGCCTGTGAAATGTGGCTTTTTATTTCATGATAACTTCAGGTTTGTTCATTTTCAGCGAATTGCTAGTCTAATTCGATTTAATCGAGCCAATGAAAAGTGGCTTTTGATTTCATGATAACTTCGAGCTTGTTTGTTTTTAGCGAATTGCTAGTCTAATTCAATTGGAATAGAGCCAATGAAAAGTGGGTTTTGATTTCTTGATAACTTTGGGTTTGTTCATTTTTAGTGAATTACCAACTAATTCTATTGGAATCGAGCCAACGAAATGTGGCTCTTGCTTTCATGATAACTTTGGGTTTGTTCGATTTTGGCATATTGCTATTCTAATTCGATTGGAATCGAGCCAATGAAAAGTGGTTTTTGATTCCATGATAACTCCGGGTTTTTTCTTTTCTGGCGAATTGCTTGTCTAATACGATTGGAATCGGGTCAATGGAAAGTGGCTTCTAATTGCATGATAACTTCGGGTTTTTCCATTTTTGGCGAATTGCTAGTCTAATTCGATTGGAATCGAGCCATTGAAAAGTGGTTTTTGATTTCATGATAACTTCGTATTTGATCGTTTCTGGTAAATTGCTATTCTAATTCGATTGGAATCGAGCCATTGAAAAGAGGTTTTTGATTCCATGAAAACTTCGGGTTTGTTCATTTTTGGCGAATTGCTAGTCTAATTCGATTGGGAATGAGACAATGAAAAGAGGTTTTTGATTTCATGATAACTACGGGTTTGTTCGTTTTTGGTAAATTGCTAGTCTAATTCGATTGGAATCATGCCAATGAAATGTGGCTTCTGATTTCATGATAACTTCGAGTTTGTTCAATTTCGATGAATTGCTAGTCTAAGACAATTGAATCGAGCCAATGAAAGGTGGCTTTTGATTTAATGATAACTTCGGGCTTGTTCGTTTTTGGCGAATTGCTAGTCTAATTCGATTGGAATCGAGGCAATTAAAAGTGAGTTTTGATTTCATGATAACTTTGGGTTTGTTCATTTTTTGTGAATTGCCAGCTAATTCGACTGGAATCGAGCCAACGAAAATGGCTCTTGATTTCATGATAACTTTGGGTTTGTTTGATCTTGGCATATTGCTAGTCTAATTAGATTAAAATCGAGCCAATGAAATGTGGCTTTTGATTTTATTATAACTTTGGGTTTGTTCATTTTTTATGAACTGCTAGTCTAATTCGGTTGAAATTGAGCCAATGAAAAGTGGTTTTTGATTTCATGATAACTTCGGATTTGTTCGTTTTGGTCGAATTGCTAGTCTAATTCGATTGGAATCGAGCAAATGAAAAGGGGTTTTTGATTTTATGATAACTTTGGGTTTGTTCATTTTTGGCGAATTGCTAGTCTAATTCGATTGGAATCGAGACAATGAGATGCGGGTTTCGATTTCTTGATAACTTCGAGTTGGTTCGTTTTTGGCGAATTGCTAGTTAATTTTGATTGGAATCAGGCCAATGAAATGTGGCTTTTGATTTCATGATAACTTTGGGTTTGTTCTTTTTGGCAAATTGCTAGTCTAATTCGATTGAATCAAGCCAATGAAAAGTGGCTTCTAATTTCATGATAACTTTGGGTTTGTTCATTGTTGATGAATCCCTAGTCTAATTCGATTGGAATCGAGACAATGAAAAGTGGTTTTTGATTTCTCGATAACTTTGGGTTTGTTCATTTTTGGTGAATTGCTAGTCTAATTCGATTTGAATCGGGGCAAGGAAATGTGGCCTTTGATTTCGCAATAACTTCGGGTTTGTTCATTTTTGTCAAATAGCTAGTCTAATTTGATTGAAATCGAGCCAATGAAATGTGGCTCTAGATTTCATTATAACTTCTATTTTGTTCGTTTTTAGCGAATTGCTTATCTAATTCGATTAGAATCGAGCCAATGAAATGTTGTTTTTAATTTCATGATAACTTCAAGTTTGTTCGTTTTTGGCGAATTACCAGTCTAATTCAATTGGATTCGAGCCAATGAATTGTGGGTTTTGATTTCATATAACTTCGGGTTTGTTCCTTTTTGGCGAATTGCTAGTCTAATTCGATTGGATTCGAGCCAATAAAAGTGGTTTTTGATTTCACGATAACTTCAGGTTTATTCATTTTTGGCGAATTGCTAGTCTAATTAGATTGGAATCGGGCTAATGAAATGTGGCTTTTGATTTCATGATAACTTCGGGTTTGTTCATTTTTCTGGAATTGCTAGTCTAATTCGATTGGAATCGAGCCAATGAAACGTGGCTTTTGATTTCATGATAACTTTGGGCTTGTTCATTTTTTACGAACTGCTAGTCTAATTCGATTGGAATGGAGCCAATGAAAAGTGGTTTTTTATTTCATGATAACTTCGGGTTTGTTCGTTTTGGTCGAATTGCTAGTCTAATTTGACTAGAATCAAGCAAATGAAAAGCAATTTTTGATTTCATGATAACTTCGGTTTTGTTCATTTTTGGCGAATTGCTGGTCTAATTCGATTGGAATCGAGGCAATAAGATGCGGGTTTCGATTTCATGATAACTTCGGGTTTGTTCATTTTTGGAAAATTGCAAGTCTTATTCAATTTGAATCAGGCCAATCAATGTGGCTTTTGATTTCATAATAACATCGGGTTTGTTCATTTTTTGGAGAATTGCTAGTCTAATTCAATTGAATCGAGCCGATGAAAAGTGGCTTCTAATTTCATGATAACTTCATGTTTGTTCATTTTTGGCGAATTGCTAGTCTAATTCGATTGGAATCGAGCCAATGAAAAGTGGTTTTTGATTTCAACATAACTTCGGGTTTGTTCCTTTTAGGTGAATTTCTAGTCTAATTCGATTGGAATCAAGCCAATGAAATGTGGCTTTTGATTTCTTGATAACTTCTCGTTTGTTCATTTTCGACGAGTTGCTAGTCTAATTCGATTGAATCGAGCCAATGAAAAGTGGCTTTTGATTTCATGATAGCTTCGAGTTTGTTTGTTTTAGACGAATTGCTAGTCTAATTCGATTGGAATCGAGCCAATAAAAAGTGGATTTTGATTTCATGATAACTCCGGGTTTCTTCGTTTTTAGTGAATTGCTTATCTAATTCGATTGGAATCGGGCCAATGAAATGTTGCTTTTAATTTCATGAAAACTTCGAGTTTGTTCATTTTTAGTGAATTGCTAGTCTAATTCGATTGAACCGAGCCAATGAAAAGTGGCTTTTGATTTCATGGTAATTTCAAGTTTCTTCATTTTTGGCGAATTTCTAATCTAATTCGATTGGAATCGAGCCTATGAAAACTGATTTTTGATTTCGTGATGAATTCAGGTTTGTTCGTTTTCACCAAATTGCAAGTCTAATTCGATTGGAATCAATCCAATGAAAAGAGAGTTTTGATTTCATGACAACTTCGGGTTTGTTCGTTTTTGTCAAATTGCTAGTCTAATTCGATTGGAATCGATCCAATGAAAAGAGGGTTTAATTTCATGATAACTTCGGGTTTGTTCGTCTTTGGCGAATTGCCAGCTAATTCGATTGGAATCGAGCCAATGAAAGGTAGCTCTTGATTTCATGATAACTTTGGGTTTGTTCGATTTTCTCATATTGCTAGTCTAATTCGATTGGAATCGAGCCAATGAAATATGACTTTTATTTTATGATAACTTTGTGTTTGTTCATTTTTTACGAATTGCTAGTCTAATTCGATTAGAAATGAGCCAATGAAAAGCGATTTTTGATTCCATGAAAAGTTCAGGTTTGTTCATTTTTGGCGAATTGCGAGTCTGATTCGATTGGAATCGAGCCAATGAAATGTGACTTTTAATTTCATGATAACTTCGGGTTTGTTCATTTTTGGCAAATCGCTAGTCTAATTCTGTTGGAATTGAGCCAGTGAAAAGTGGGTTTTGATTTCACTATAACTTTGGGTTTGTTCATTTTTAGCAAATTGGTAGTCTAATTCGATTGGAATCAAGCCGATGAAATGTTGTTTTTAACTTCATGATAACTTTGAATTTGTTCGTTTTTGGCGAATCACCAGTCTAATTCGATTGGAATCAAGCCAATGAAATGTGGCTTTTGATTTTCACAATATCTTCGGGTTTTTTCATTTTTGGCAAATTGCTAGTCTAATTCGATTGGATTCGAGCCAATGAAAAGTGGTCTTTGATTTCATTATAACTTCGGGTTTGTTCGTTTTCGGCAAATTGTTAGTCTAATTCGATTGGAATCAGGCCAATGAAATGTGGCTTTTGATTTCACGATAACTTCGGGTTTGTTCATTTTCGGCGAATTGCCAATCTAATTCGATTGGAATAGAGCCAGTGAAAAGTGGGTTTTGATTTCACGATAACTTCGGGTTTGTTCATTTTTAGCGAATTACTAGTCTAATTCGATTGGAATCGAGCCAATGAAATGTTGTTTTTAATTTCATGATAACTTTGAGTTTGTTCGTTTTTGGCGAATTACCAGTCTAATTCGATTGGAATCGAGCCAATGAAATGTGGCTTTTGATTTTTACGATAACTTCGAGTTTTTTCATTTTTGGCAAATTGCTAGTCTAATTCGATTGGATTCGAGCCAATGAAAAGTGGTCTTTGATTTCATTAAAACTTCGGGTTTGTTCATTTTCGGCGAATTGCTAGTCTAATTCGATTGGAATCAGGCCAATGAAATGTGGCTTTTGATTTCACGATAACTTCGGGTTTGTTTAGTTTTGTCAATTGCTAATCTAATTCGATTGGAATCGAGTCAATGAAATGTGGCTTTTGATTTCATGATAACCATAGGTGTGTTTGTTTTGGAAGAATTGCTAGTAAAATTCGATTGGAATCGAGCCAATGAAAAGTGGTTTTTGATTTCATGATAGCTTCAGGTTTGTTCATTTTGGTCAAATTGCTAGTATAATTCGATCGGGATCGAGCAAATGAAAAGTGGTTTTTGATTTCAGGATAACTTCGGGTTTGTTTATTTTTGGCGAATTGCTAGTTTAATTCGATTGGAATCGGACCAATGAAAAGTTGGTTTTGATTTCATGATAACTTCGGGTTTGTTCATTTTTGGCAAATTTCCAGTCTAATTCGATAGGAATCGGGCCAATTAAATGTGGCTTTTGAGTTCATGATAACTTCAGGTTTGTTTGTTTTTGGTGAATTGCTAGTCTAATTCGATTGAATTGAGCCAATGAATGGTGGCTTCTGATATTATGATAAATTCGGGTTTGTTCATTTTTGACGAATTGCTAGTCTAATTCGATTGGAATCGAGCCAATGACAAGTGATTTTTGATTTCATGATAACTTTTGGTTTGTTCGTTTTTGGCGAATGACTAGTTTAATTCGATTGGAATCGGGTCAAGGAAAAGTGATTTTTTATTTCGTGATAACTTTAGGTTTGTTCATTTTTGGCGAATTGCTAGTCTAATTCAATTGGAATCAAGCCAATGAAAAGAGGTTTTTGATTCAATGAAAACTTCGGGTTTGTTCGTTTTTGACGAATTGCTAGTCTAATTTGATTGGAATCGAGCCAATGAAATGTGCCTTTTGATTTCATGATAACCTTGGGTTTTTTTCATTTTTGACGAATTGCTAGTCTTGTTCGATTGGAATCGAGCCAATGAAAAGCGGTTTTTGATTTCCTGATAACTTCGGGTTTGTTCATTTTTGACGAATTGGTTGTCTAATTCGATTGGAATCGAGCCAACGAAAAGTGGGTTTTAATTTCATGATAACTTCGGGTTTGTTCATTTTTAGTGAATTGCTATTCTCATTTGATTGGAAACGGGCCATTGAAATGTTGCTTTTGATTTAATGATAACTTCGGGTTTGCTCGTTTTTGTCGAATTGCTAGTCTAATTCGATTGGAATCGAGTCAATGAAATGTGGCTTCTGATTTCATGATAACCTTGGGTTTGTTCATTTTCGACGAATTGCTAATCTAATTCGATTGGAATCCAGCCAATGAAAATTGGTTTTTGATTTCATGATAACTTCGGGTTTGTTCATTTTTGGCGAATTGCTAGTCTAATTCGATTGAAATCGGGCCAATGAAATGTGTCTTTTAATTTCATGATTACTTCAGGTTTGTTTTTTATCGTGAATTGCTAGTCTAATTTGATTGAATTGAGCCAATGAAAACTGGCTTCTGATTTCATGATAACTTCGAGTTTGTTCATTTTTGGTGAATTGCTAGTCTAATTTGATTGGAATCGAGCCAATAAAATGTGGTTTTTAATTTCATGATAATTCGTGTTTGTTCGTTTTTGTCGAATTTCTAGTCTAATTCGATTAAAATCGAGCTAATGAAAAGAGGTTTTTGATTCCATGAAAACTTCGGGTTTGTTCATTTTTGGCGAATTGCTAGTCTAATTCGATTGGAATCGAGCCAATGAAATGTGGCTTCTAATTCCATTATAATTTCAGGTTCGTTCATTTTCGGTGAATTGCTAGTGTAATTCGATTGAATCGAGTCAATGAAAAGATGCTTTTGATTTCATGATAACTTCAAGTTTGTTCGTTTTTGGTGAATTGCTAGTTTAATTCGATTGGAATCGAGCCAATGAGAAGTCGGTTTTTATTTCATGATAACTTTGGGTTTGTTCATTTTTAGCGAATTGCTAGTCTAATTCGATTGGAATGGGGCCATTGAAATGTTGCTTTTGATTTCATGATAACTTCGAGTTTGTTCATTTTTGGCGAATTACCAGTCTAATTCGATTGGAATCGAGCCAATGAAATGTGGCTTTTGATTTCATGATAACTTCAGGTTTGTTCATTTTTGGCAAAATGCTAGTATAATTCGATTGGATTCGAGCCAATGAAAAGCAATTTTTGATTTCATGATAACTTTGGGTTTGTTCATTTTTGGCAAATTGCTAGTCTGATTCGATTGGATTCGAGCCAATGAAAAGTGGTTTTGAATTTCAAGATAACTTCGGGTTTGTTCTTTTTTGGCGAATTGCTAGTCTAATTCGATTGGAATCTAGCCAATAAAAAGTGGTTTTTGATTTCATGATAACTTCGGGTTTGTTCATTTTTAGCGAATTGCTAGTCTAATTAGATTGGAGTCGTGCCAATGAAAAGTTATTTTTAATTTCATGATAACTTCGAGTTTGTTCATTTTTGGCGAATTACCAGTCTAATTCGATTGGAATCGAGCCAATGAAATGTGGCTTTTGATTTCATGATAACTTCAGGTTTGTTCGTTTTTGGCAAAATGCTAGTATAATTCGATTGGATTCGAGCCGATGAAAAGCGTTTTTTGATTTCATGATAACTTTGGGTTTGTTCATTTTTGTCGAATTGCTTATTTAATTCGATTGGAATCGAGCCAAGGAAATGTGGCCTTTGATTTCATGATAAATTCGGATTTGTTCATTTTTGGTGAATTGCTAGTCTAATTCGATTTGAATCGGGCAAAGGAAATGTGGCCTTTGATTTCACGATAACCTCGGGTTCGTTCATTTTTATCGAATTGCTAGTCTAATTCGATTGAAATCGAGCCAATGAAATGTGGCTTTTGATTTCATGATAACTTCTGGTTTGTTCGTTTTTAGCGAATTGCTTATCTAATTCGATAGGAATCGCGCTAATGAAATGTTGTTTTTAATTTCATGATAAAAACTTCGAGTTTGTTCATTTTTGACGAATTACCAGTCTAATTTGATTGGAATCGAGCCAATGAAATTCGGCTTTTGTTTTCATGATAACTTCGGGTTTGTTCCTTTTTGGCGAATTGCTAGTCCAATTCGATTGGATTCAAGCCAATAACAAGTGGTTTTTGATTTCTTGATAACTTCAAGTTTGTTCATTTTTGGCGAATTGCTAGTCTAATTTGATTGGAATCGGGCCAATGAAATGTGGCTTTTGATTTCAGGATAACTTCGGGTTTGTTCATTTTCCTCGAATTGCTAGTCTAATTCGATCGGAATCGAGCCAATGAAATGTGGCTTTTGATTTCATGATAACTTTGGGCTTTTTTGTTTTTTACGAATTGCAAGTCTAACTTGATTGGAATTGAGCCAATGAAAAGTGGTTTTTGATTTCATGAGAACTTCGGGTTTCTTCATTTTGGTCGAATTGCTAGTCTAATTCAATTGGAACCGAGCAAATGAAAAGCGGTTTTTGATTTCATGATAACAACGCGTTTGTTCATTTTTGGCGAATTTCTAGTCTAATTCGATTGGAATCGAGCCAATGAGATATGGGTTTCGATTTCATGAAAACTTTGGTGTTTGTTTTAGGCGAATTACTAGTCTAATTCGACTGGCATCAGGCCAATGAAATGTGGCTTTTGATTTCATGGTAACTTCGGGTTTGTTCTTTTTTGTCGAATTGCTAGTCTAATTCGAATGTAATCGAGCCAGTGAAATGTGCCTTTTGATTTCATGATAACCTTGGGTTTGTTCGTTTTTGACGTATTGCTAGTCTAGTTCAATTGGAATCGAGCCAATGAAAAGCAGTTTTTGATTTCATGATAACTTCGAGTTTGTTCATTTTTGACGAATTGCTAGTCTAATTCGATTGGAATCGGGCCAATGAAAAGTGGGTTTTGATTTCATGATAACTTCGGGTTTGTTCATTTTTAGTGAATTGCTAGTCTAATTCGATTGGAATCGGCCCATTGAAATGTTGCTTTTGATTTCATGATAACTTCGGGTTTGTTCATTTTTGGCGAATTGGTAGTCTAAGTCGATTGAATCGAGCCAATGAAAAGTGTTTTGATTTCATGATAACTTCGGGCTTGTTCATTTTTGGCGAATTGCTTGTCTAATTCGATTGGAATCAAGCCAACGAAAAGTGGGTTTTAATTTCATGATAAGTTCGGGTTTGTTCATTTTTAGTGAATTGCTATTCTCATTCGATTGGAATCGGGCCATTGAAATGTTGCTTTTGATTTAATGATAACTTCGGGTTTGTTCGTTTTTGTCGAATTGCTAGTCTAATTCGATTGGAATCGAGTCAATGAAATGTGGCTTTTGATTTCATGATATACTTGGGTTTGTTCGTTTTCGACGAATTGCTAGTCTAATTCGATTGGAATCGAGCCAATGAAAAGTGGTTTTTGATATCATGATAACTTCGGGTTTGTTCGTTTTTGTCGAATTGCTAGTCTAATTCGATTGGAATCGAGCCAATGAAAAGTGGTTTTTGATATCATGATAACTTCGGGTTTGTTCGTTTTGGTTGAATTGCTAGTCTAATTCGATTAGAATCAAGCAAATGAAAAGCGATTTTTGATTTCATGATAACTTCGGTTTGTTCGTTTTTGGCGAATTGCTAGTCAATTCGATTGGAATCGGGCGAACGAAAAGTGGGTTTTGATTTCATGATAACTTTGGGTTTGTTCATTTTTGGCGAATTACAAGTCTAATTAGATTGGGATCAGGCCAATGAAATGTGGCTTTTAATTTCTTGATTACTTCTGGTTTGTTTTTTTCACGAATTGCTTGTCTAATTCGATTAAATTGAGCCAATTAAAAGTGGCTTTTGATTTTATGATAACTTCGGGTTCGTTCAATTTTGGTGAATTGCTAGTCTAATTCGATTGGAATCGAGCCAATGAAAAGTGGTTTTTAGTTTCATGATAACTTCGTGTTTGTTCATTTTTGGCGTATTGCTAGTCTAATTCGATTAAAATCGAGCCAATGAAAAGAGGTTTTTGATTCCATGAAAACTTCGGGTTTGTTCGTTTTTGGCGAATTGCTAGTCTAATTCGATTGGAATCGAGCCAATGAAATGTGGCTTCTAATTTCACTATAACTTCAGGTTTGTTCATTTTCGGTGAATTGCTAGTCTAATTCAATTGAATCGAGTCAATGAAAAGATGCTTTTGATTTCATGATAACTGTGGCTTTTGATTTCTTGATAACTTCAGGTTTGTTCATTTTCGACAAGTTTCTGGTCTAATTTGATTGAATTGAGCCAATGAAAAGTGGCTTTTGATTTCATGATAGATTCGGGTTTGTTCGTTGTTGACAAATTGCTAGTCTAATTCGATTGGAATTGAGCCAATAAAAAATGGGTTTTGATTTCATGAAAACTTCGGGTTTGTTCATTTTTAGCGAATTGCTAGTCTAATTCGATTGAATCGAGCCAATGAAAAGTGGCTTTTGATTTCATGATAATTTCGGGTTTCTTCATTTTTTGCGAATTTCTAGCCTAATTTGATTGGAATCGAGCCAATGAAAAGTGATTTTTGATTTCATGATGACTTCAGGTTTGTTAGTTTTTGTCGAATTAGAAGTCTAATTCGATTGGAATCGATCCAATGAAAAGAGGGTTTTGATTTCATGATAAGTTCGGGTTTGTTCATTTTTGTCGAATTGCTAGTCTAATTTTATTGTTATCGAGCCAATGAAAGAGGGTTTGATTTCATGCTAACTTCGGGCTTGTTCGTCTTTGGCGAATTGCCAGCTAATTCGATTGGAATCGAGCCAATGAAATGTAGCTCTTGATTTCATGATAACTTTGGGTTTGTTCGATTTTCGCATATTGCTAGTCTACTTCAATTGGAATCGAGCCAATGAAATGTGGCTTTTGATTTTATGATAACTTTGTGTTTGCTCTTTTTTGACGAATTACTAGTCTAATTCGATTGGAATCGAGCCAATGAAAAGAGGTTTTTGATTCCATGAAAATTTCGGGTTTGTTCATTTTTGGCGGATTGCTAGTCTGATTCGATTGGAATTGAGCCAATGAAATGTGGATTTTAATTTCATGATAACTTCGGGTTTGTTCATTTTTGGTGAATCGCTAGTGTAATTCGATTGGAATTGAGCCAATGAAAAGTGGGTTTTGATTTCATGATAACTTCGGGATTGTTCATTTTTGGCGAATTGCCAATCTAATTCGATTGGAATCAAGCTAATGAAAAGTGGTTTTTGATTTCATGATAACTTCGGGTTTGTTCATTTTTAGCGAATTACTAGTCTAATTCGATAGGAATCGAGCCAATGAAATGTTGTTTTTAATTTCATGATAACTTCGAGTTTGTTCGTTTTTGGCGAATTGCTAGTCTAATTTGATTGAATTCGAGCCAATGAAAATTGCTTTTTGATTTCATGAAAACTTCGAGTTTGTTCGTTTTTGGCGAATTGCTAGTCTAATTTGATTGAATTCGAGCCAATGAAAATTGCTTTTTGATTTCATGAAAACTTCGAGTTTGTTCGTTTTTGGCGAATTGCTAGTCTAATTTGATTGAATTCGAGCCAATGAAAATTGCTTTTTGATTTCATGAAAACTTCGAGTTTGTTTGTTTTTGGCAAATTACCCGTCTAATTCAATTAGAATCGAGCCAATGAAATGTGGCTTTTGATTTCACGATAACTTCGGGTTTGTTCATTTTTGGCAAATTGCTAGTCTAATTCGATTGAATTCGAGCCAATGAAAAGTGGTTTTTAATTTCATGATAACTTTGGGTTTGTTCGTTTTTGGCGAATTGCTAGTCTAATTCGATTGGAATCGGGCTAATGAAATGTGGCTTTTGATTTCACGATAACTGTGGGTTTGTTCATTTTTGTCGAAATGCTAATCTAATTCGATTGGAATCGAGTCAATGAAATGTGGCTTTTGATTTCATGATAACCATGGGTTTGTTCGTTTTTTACGAATTGCTAGTCTAATTCGATTGTAATCGAGCCAATGAAAAGTGGTTTTTGATTTCATGATAACTTTGGGTTTGTTCGTTTTGGTCGAATTGCTAGTCTAATTTGATTGGAATTGAGCAAATGAAAAGCGATTTTTGATTTCATGATAACTTTGGTTTTTTCATTTTTGGCGAATTGCTAGTCTAATTCGATTGGAATCGGGCCAATGAAAAGTGGGTTTTGATTTCATCATAACTTAAGGTTTGATCATTTTTGGCAAATTGCTAGTCTAATTCGATTGGAATCGAGCCAATGAAATGTGGCTTTTAATTTCATGATAACTTCAAGTTTGTTTGTTTTTGGCGAATTGCTAATCTAATTTGATTGAATTGAGCCAATGAAAAGTGGCTTCTAATTTCATGATAACTTCAGGTTTGTTATTTTTTGGGGAATTGCTAGTCTAATTCGATTGGAATCGAACCAACGAAATGTAGCTTTTGATTTCATGATAACTTCGGGTTTGTTCATTTTTGGCGAATTACTAGTCTAATTCGATAGATATCGAGCCAATGAAAAGTGTCTTTTCATTTCATGATAGCTTCGGGTTTGTTCATTTTTTGCTAATTGCCAGTCTAATTCGATTGGAATCGAGCCAATGAAAAGTGGCTTTTCATTTCATGATAACTTCGGGTTTGTTCCTTTTTATCGAATTGATTCAATTGGAATCAAGCCAATGATTTGTGGGTTTTGATTTCATGATAACTTTAGGTTTGTTCATTTTGGACGAATTGCTAGTCTATTTCGATTGGAATCGAGCCAATGGAAAGTTGTTTTTGATTTCATGATAACTTTGGGTTTGTTTGTTTTGGTCGAATTGCTAGTCTATTTCGATTGGAATCGAGCATATGAAAAGCGGTTTTTCATTTCATGATAACTTCGGGTTTGTTCGTTTTTGACGAATTGCTAGTCTAATTCAATTGGAATTGAGCCAATGAAAAATGGGTTTTGATTTCATAATAACTTAGGGTTTGTTCATTTTTGGCGAATTGCTAGTCTAATTCGATTGGAATCGGGCCAATGAAATGTGGCTTTTGATTTCGTGATAACTTCGGGTTTGTTCGTTTTTAGCGAATTGCAAGTCTAATTCGATTAGTTCATTGACACATTTCGAATTAAATTTGAATAAAAATTCATGCATGTTTTTTCGTTGGTGTGTTTCCAATCTAATTTGACCAAAATTTCACATGTCATTGACATGCTTCCAACAAAATTTGACTAAGCATGTATCAAATCAAATTTCACTAAAATTTAATTTGAATTTTGTTCATTTGCACGTTTTTATTCAAATTTGACTAAAATTTCACATAAGTTTGGTTCATTGACACATTTTGCCTCAAATTTGAATAAAATTTCATGCGCGTTTTTTGGTTGACGCGTTCGCAATCAAATTTAACTAAAATTTCATGTGAGTTTTGTTTATTGACGCGATTCTATTAAAATTTGAGTAAAATTTCATTGGGGTTTCGTTCATTGGCATGTATCAAATCAAATTTGACTAAAATTTCATCTGAATTTCATTCACTGGTGCATTCTTAGTCAAATACGACAAAAATTTCACATGAGTTTGGTTCATTGACATAATTCGAATCAAATTTGACTAAAATTTCATGCGAATTTTTTCGTTGGGGCGTTTCCAATCAAATTTGACTAAAATTTCATCAAAATTTTGTTCATTGGCACGTTTTCAATCAAATTTGACTAAAATTTGACATGAGTATCGTTCATTGATACATTTGAAATCAAATTTGACCAAAATTTCATACGTGTTTTTCGTCGGCACATTTCCAATCTAATTTGACCAAAACTTTGCATGAGTTTTGTTCATTGTCGTGATTCCATAAAAATTGGACTAAAATTTCACCCGAGTTTCGTTCATTGAATTTTGTTCGTTGGAGCGTTTCTAATCAAATTTGACTAAAATTTAAAATAAGTTTGGTTCATTGACACATTTCGAATTAAATTTAAATAAAATTTCATGCATGTTTTTTCGTTGGCGCGTTTCCAATCAAATTTAAACAAAATTTCACGTGAGTTTTGTTCATTGACGCGATTCCAATAAAATTTGACTAAAATTTCACTGGGGTTTCGTTCACTGTTATGTATCAAATCAAATTTGACTAAAATTTCTTCTGAATTCCATTCGATGGCACGTTTCCAATCAAATTTAACTAAAATTTCACGTGACTTTTGTTCATTGACATGGTTCCAATAAAATTTGACTAAAATTTCTCCAGGGTTTCATTCATTGGCATGTATCAAATCAAATTTGACTAAAATTTCATCTGAATTTCATTCGTTGGTGCATTTCCCATCAAATTTGACAAAAATTTTACATGTGTTTGGTTCATTGACATGTTTCAAATCAAATTTGACTAAAGAGTTTTTTCGTTGGGGCGTTTCGAATCAAATTTGACTAAAATTTCATTGAAATCTTGTTAATTAGCATGTTTTCAATCAAATTTGACTAAAATTTGACATGAGTATCGTTCATTGATATAGTCAAATCAAATTTGACTAAAATTTCATGCATGTTTTTCGTGGGGCTTTCCCAATCTAATTCGACCAAAATTTCCCGTGAGTTTTGTTCAATGACGTGATTCCATCAAAATTTGACTAAAATTCCACTAGAATTTCGTTAATTGAATTTTGTTCTTTGGAGCACTTATAATCAAATTTGACTAAAATTTCACATAAGTTTGGTTCACTGACACATCTCGAATCAAATTTGAATAAAATTTAATGCGGGTTTTTTCGTTGGCACGTTTTCAGTCAAATTTAACTAAAATTTAATGTGAGTTTTGTTCGTTGACGCGATTCCAATAAAATTTGACTAAAATTTCACTGGGATTTCGTTCATTGTCATGTATCAAATCAAATTTGACCATAGTTTCATCTGAATTTCATTCATTGGTGCATTTCCAATCAAATTTGACAAAAATTTCACATGAGTTTGGTTCATTGACACATTTCGAATCAAATTTGACTAAGATTTCAGCAATATTTTGTTCATTGGCACATTTTCAGTCAAATCTGACTAAAATTTGACATGAGTATCGTTCATTGATACATTTCGAATCAAATTTGACAAAAATTTCATGCGTGCTTTTCGTTAGTGCGTTTCCAATCAAACTGAACTAAAATTTCACATGAGTTTTGTTCATTGACGCGATTCCAATAAAATTTGACTAAAATTTCACTAGGATTTTGTTCATTGGCATTAATCAAATTTGACTAAAATTTCATCAAAATTTCATTCGTTAGCGCATTTCCAATCAAATTTGACAAAAATTTCACATGAGTTTGGTTCATAAGCACATTTCGAATCAAATTTGACTAAAATTTCATGCGGGTCTTTTCGTTAGGGCGGTTCCAATCAAATTCGACTAAAATTTCACATGAGTTTGGTCCGAGGGCACATTTCAAATCAAATTTGACTAAAATTTCAAGCAGGATTTTTCATTGGCGCGATTCCAATAAAATTTGACCAAAATTTCACCAGGGATTGGTTTATTGGCATGTATCAAATCAAATTTGACTATAATTTCATATTAATTTTGTTCGTCGGTGCGTATCCAATCAAATTTGACTAAAATTTCACATGAATTTGGTTCATTTACCCATTTCGAATCGAATTTGAGTAAAATGTCATGCGGGTTTTGTTCGTGGCACGTTTCCAGTCAAATTTGACTAAAATTTCAGATGGGTTTGGTTCATTAGTGTGCTTCCAATCAAATTTGACCAAAATTTAACATGAGTTTGGTCCATTGGCACATTTCGAATCAAATTTAAGTAAAATTTCAAGCGAGATTTGCTTGTTAGCGCAATTTCAATCAAATTTGACTAAAATTTAGGATGGATTTGGTTCATTGGCGCGTTTCCAATCAAATTTGACCAAAATTTCATATGAGTTTGGGTCTTTGGCATATTTCGAATCAAATTTGAATAAATTTTCAAGCGGGATTTTTCTTTGGCACATTTCTTATAAAATTTGACAAAAATTTTACCAAGATTAAGTTCATTGGCGTGTATCAAATCAAATTTGACGAAAACTTCTTCTGAACTTTGTTCGTCAGTGCGTTTCCAATCAAAATTTCATCGAGATTTAGCACATTGGCGAGTTTCTAATCAAGTTTGACTAAAATTTTCCCAGTATTTTGTTCGCCGGCTAGATTTTATTCATTGTCTACTTTTCATTCAAATTTGACTAAAATTTGACATGAGTTTGGTTCGTTGACACATTTCTACTAAAATTTCTTCGAGATTTTGTTCATTGGCACGTTTTCAATCAAATATGACTATAATTTGATATGAGTTTGGTTCACTGACATATTTCAAATCAAATTTGATAAAAATTTCATGCCAATTTTTTCATTGGTGCGTTTCCTATCAAATTTGACTAAAATTTCATTTGAATTTCGTTCGTTGGTGTGTTTGCAATCAAATTTGATAAAATTTCGTATGAATTTGGTTCATTGACACGTTTCGAATCAAATTTGACTAACGGGTTTTTTCGTTGGGGCGTTTCGAATCAAATTTGGCTAAAATTTCATTAAAATCTTGTTCATTGGCACGTTTTCAATCAAATTTGACTAAAATTTGACATGAGTACCGTTCATTGATACATTCAAATCAAATTTGACTAAAATTTCATGCGTGTTTTTTGTTGGCGCTTTTCTAATCTAATTTGACCAAAATTTCACATGAATTTTGTTCAATGACGTGATTCCATCAAAATTTGACTAAAATTTCACCAGAATTTTGTTACTTGAATTTTGTTCATTGGAGTGTTTACAATCAAATTTGACTAAAATTTCACATAAGTTTTGTTCATTGACACATTTCGAATCAAATTTGAATAAAATTTCATGCGGGTTTTTTCGTTGGCGCGTTTTCAATCAAATTTAACTAAAATTTAACGTGAGTTTTGTTCATTGATGCATTCCAATAAAATTTGACTAAAATTTCATTGGAGTTTCATTCATTGTCATGTATCAAATCAAATTTGACCAAAATTTCATCTGAATTTCATTCGTTGGTGCATTTCCAATCAAATTGGACAAAAATTTCACATGAATTTGGTTCATTGATACATTTCGAATCAAATTTGACTAAAATTTCATGCGGTTTTTTCGTTGGGCTGTTTCCAATCAAATTTGGCTAAAATTTCATCAACATTTTGTTCATTGGCATGTTTTCAATCAAATCTGACTAAAATTTGACATGGGTATCATTCATTAATACATTTCGAATCAAATTTGACTAAAATTTCATGCGTGCTTTTCGTTGGCGCGTCTCCAATAAAATTGAACTAAAATTTCACATAAGTTTTGTTCATTGATGTAATTCCAATAAAATTTGACTAAAATTTCACTAGGATTTCGTTCTTTGCCAGTAATCAAATTAGACTAAAATTTCGTCAGAATTTCATTCGTTGGCGTGTTTCCAATCAAATTTGACAAAAAATTCACATGAGTTTGGTTCATTGGCACATTTCGAATCAAATTTGACTAAATTTCATGCAGATTTTTTCGTTATGGCATTTCCAATCAAATTTGACTAAAATTTCACAAGAGTTTGGTTCGAGGGCACATTTCGAATCAAATTTGACTAAAATTTCAAGCGAGATTTTTCGTTGGCACGATTCCAATAAAATTTGACCAAAATTTCACCAGGGATTGGTTTATTGGCATGTATCAAATCAAAATTGACTATAATTTCATCTAAATTTTGTTCGTCGGCACATATCCAATCAAATTTGACTAAAATTTCACATGAATTTGATTCATTTACCCATTTCGAATCAAATTTGAGTAAAATTTCATGCGGGTTTTGTTCATGAGTTTGGTTCATTGGTGTGTTTCCAATCAAATTTGACCAAAATTTCACATGAGTTTGGTCCATTAGCACATTTCAAATCAAATTTGATCAAAATTTCAAGTGAGATTTGTTTGTTAGCGCATTTTCAATCAAATTTGACTAAAATTTAGGATGAGTTTGGTTCACTGTTGCGTTTCTAATCAAATTTGACCAAAATTTCAAATGAGTTTAGGTCATTAGCACATTTCGAATCAAATTTGAGTAAAATTTCAAGCGGGATTTTTCGTTGGCACGTTTCTTATAAAATTTGACTAAAATTTCACCAAATCAAATTTGACGAAAACTTCTTCTGAATTTTGTTTGTCGACGCGTTTCCAATCAAAATTTCATCGAGATTTTGGACATTGGCGAGTTTCTAATCATGTTTGACTAAAATCTTCCCAGTATTTTGTTCGCCAGCTAGACTTTATTCATTGTCTCATTTTCATTCAAATTTGACTAGAATTTGACATGAGTTTGGTTCATTGACACTTTTCGACTAAAATTTCATCGAGATTTTGTTCATTGACACGTTTTCAATCAAATTTGACATGAGCATCGTTCATTGATACATTTCGAATCAAATTTGACTAAAATTTCATGCGTATTTTTTGTTGGCACGTTTCCAATCAAATTTTACCAAAATTTCGCATGGGTTTTGTTTATTGACGTGATTCCAACAAAAGTTGACTAAAATTTCACCAGAGTTTCGTTCATTGGCTTGTATCAATTCAAATTTGATTAAAATTTAATCTGAATTTTGTTCATTGGCGCGTTTCTATTCAAATTTGACTAAAAATTCACATAAGTTTGGTTCATTGACACATTTCGAATCAAATTTGAATAAAATTTCAAGCGGGTTTTTTTGTTGGCACGTTTCCAATCAAATTTAACTAAAATTTCACGTGAGTTTTGTTCATTGATGCGGTTCCAATAAAATTTGACAAAAATTTCACAAGGATTTTGTTCATTGGCGTGTACCAAATCGAATTTGACAAAAAATTATCACGAGTTTGATTCATTGACACGTTTCCAATCAAATTTGACTAAAATTACATAATAAGTTTGTTCATTAGACCGATTCCAATAAGATTTGACCAAAATTTCACATGGGTTTCGTTCATTGACATGTATCAAATCAAATTTGACTTAAATTTCAGGTGAATTTTTTTATTGGCGTGTTTTCAATAAAATTTGGCAAAAATTTCCCCTAGGTTTCTTTCATTGGCGTGTATCAAATCAAATTGGGCTAAAATTTCATCTGAATTTTGTTCGTTGGGCTTTCCAATCAAATTTGACTAAATTTTCATGCCCTTTTTTTTAGGCACGTTTCCAATGAAATTTGATTAAAATTTGACATTAATTTTGTTCATTGACGAGATTCCAATAAAATTAGAATAAAATTCCACTGGGGTTTCATTCATTAGCATGTATCACATCAAATTTGACTAAAATTTTATCTGAATATTGTTCTTTGGTGTGTTTCCAATCAAATTTGACTAAAATTTCAAATGAGTTTGTTTCATTGACACATTTCGATTCAAATTTGACAAAAATTTCATGCAAGTTTTTTCATTGTCGCGTTTCCAAACTAATTTGACTAAAATTTCGCATGAGTTTTGTTCATTGGCCTAATTCTAAAAAAAATTTGACGAAAATTTCACATGAGTTTCATTGATTGCTGCGCATCAAATCAAATTTGACTAAAATTTCATATGAGTTTTGTTCATTGGCACGTTTACAATCAAATTTGACTAAAACTTCATCAGAGTTTCGTTCATTGGCATGTATCAAATCAATTTTGACTAAAATTTTATCTGAATTTTGTTTGTTGGCACGTTTCCAATCAAATTTGACTAAAACGTTTTTGCGAATTTTTTGTTGGTACGTTTCCAATCAAATTTGACTAAAATTTCACATGAATTTTGTTCATTGATGTGATTCCAATAAAATTTGAATATTTCACCAAGGTTTCGTTCATTAGCGGGTATCAAATCAAATTTCACTAAAATTTCATCTGAATTTTGTTTATTGTTGCATTTCCAATCAAATTTGATTAAAATTTCACAAAAGTTTGATTCATTGACGCATTTCAAATCAAATTTGACTAAAATTTCATCGGGATCTAGTTCTTTAGCGTGTTTCTAATAAAATTTGACTAAAATTTCACTAAGATTGTGTTCATCGGCATGTTTCAAATCAAGTTGATCTAGATTATTTTCATTGGCATGTTTCCAATCAAATTTGACATGAGTTTTGGTTCATTCACACATTTCGAATCAAATTTGACTAAAATTTCATGCAGGTTTTTTCGTTGGCACGTTTCCAATCAAATTTTACTAAAATTTCACAAGAGTTTTTTCATTAACGTTATTCCAAAAAAAAATTGACAAATATTTCACCAGGGTTTCGTTCATTGGCGTGTATCAAATCAAATTTGATTTGAATTTTCTTCATTGGCGCGTTTATAACCAGATTTGACTAAAATTTAATATAAGTTTGGTTCATTGACAAATTTCGAATCAGATTTGACTGAAATTTCATCTGGGTTTTTTCGTTGGCGCGTTTCCAATCAAATTTCACCAAAATTTCACATAAGTTTTGTTCATTGACGCGATTCCAATAAAATTGACTAAAATTTCACTAAGATTTCGTTCATTAGCATCTATCAAATCAAATTTGACTAAAATTTCTTCTAAATTTTGTTTGTTGGTGTGTTTCCAATCAAATTTGACTAAAATTTTACATGAGCTTGGTTTATTGACACATTTCAAATTAAATTTGACTAAAATTTTGTTTTGGTTTTTCATTGGCACGTTTCCAAACAAATTTGACTAAAATTTCACATGAGTTTTGTTCATTAGCCCCATTCCAATAAAATTCATGAGCTTGGTTTATTGACACATTTCAAATCAAATTTGACTAAAATTTTGTTCTGGTTTTTCATTGGCACGTTTCCAAACAAATTTGACTAAAATTTCACATGAGTTTTGTTCATTAGCCCCATTCCAATAAAATTTAACTAAAATTTCGCATGGGTTACATTCATTGGCCTGTATCATATCAAATTTGACTAAAATTTCACATGAGTTTTGTTTATTGTCTCGTTTCCAATCAAATTTTACCAAAATTTCCCTTAGTTTTATTTCATTGATGCAATTCCAATAAAATTTGACTATAATTTCACCAGGGTTTCGTTCATTAGCGTGTATCAAATCAAATTTGACTAAAATTTCACATGACTTTGGTTCATTGACACATTTCGAATCAAATTTGCCTAAAATTTCGTGCGAGCTTTTTCATTGATGCGTTTTCAATCAAATTTGACTAAAATTTCAAATGAGATCTGTTGATTGACGCGATTCCAATAAAATGTGACTCAAATTTCACACGGTTTTGTTCATTGGTGTGTATCAAATCGAATTTGATTAAAATTACATTTGATTATTGCTCGTTGGCGCATTTCCAATCAAATTTGACTAAAATTTCACATGAGTTTGATTCATTGACACATTTCGAATCAAATTTGACTAAAATTTTATGCGGTTTTTTCGTTGGCGCGTCCAATCAAATTTGACTAAAATTTTACATGAGTTTTGTTAACGAACAAAACTCGTGAGATTTTAATCAAATTCGATTGGAAACGTGCTAACGAAAAAATCCGCATGAAATTTTTATTGAATTTGATTCAAAATGTGTCCATGAATCAAACTCATGTCAATTTTTACTCAAATTTGATTGAAAACGAGCCAATGAACAAAATCCAGATGAATTTTTGGTCAAATTTGATTTGAAATGTGCTGAGGAGCAATGTCCTGGAGAAATTTTAGCCAAATTTGAATAAAAATACGCTAATGAACTAAATCTCGGTGAAATTTTAGTCAAATTTGATTGAAAACGCTCCAACGAACAAAACTAATGGAAAACTTTTGTCAAATTTGATTTGATACACGCCAATGAACGAAATCTAGGTGAAATTTTAATCAAATTTGACTGTAAATGCGCCAATAAACAAAACTCATGTGAAATTTTTGTTAAGTTTGATTTGATACATGCCAATTAATAAAATTCAGGTGAAATTCTTATTAAATTTGATTGGAAACGCCCCAACAAACAAAATTGGGATGAAATTTTTGTCAAATTTGATTTGACGCATGCCAATTAACGAAACCCTGGTGAAATTTTAGTCAAATTTTATTGAAATCGTGTCTACGCGTGATTCCAATGAAATTTGACTAAAATTTCACTAGAATTTCGATCATTAGCATTCATCAAATCAAATTTGACTAAAATTTCATTTGAATTTAGTTCGTTGGCGCATTTCTAGACAAATTTGACTAAAATTTCACATAAGTTTTGTTCGTTGGAGCGTTTCCTATCAAATTTGACTTAAATTTCATGTAACTATAGTTCATTGGTGTGTTTCCAATCAAATTTGACTAAAATTTCACCTGAGTTTTGTTCATTAGTATGTTTTTAATCAAATTTGACAAAGATTTCACCAGAATTTTGTTCGTTAGTGCGTTTCCATTCAAATTTGACTAAAATTTTACATGAGTTTGGTTCATTGGCGCGTTTCCAATCAAATTTGACTAAAACTCTAAGCAGGTTTTTTCGTTGGCATGCTTCAAATCAAATTTGACTAAAATTTCACATGAATTTTGTTCGTAACGCATTTCCAATTTGATTTGACTAAAATTTGACCAGGGTTACATTTATTGGCGTGTATCAAATCAAATTTGACTAAAATTTTATCTAAATTTTGTTCGTTGGCGTGTTTCCAATTAAATTTGACAAAAATTTCGAATTAGTTTTGTTCATTGACGCGATTCAAATAAAATTTGACTAAAATTTCATTTGAATTTAGTTCATTGGCACATTTCTAAACAAATTTGGCTAAAATTTCACATGAGTTTTGTTCGTTGGCAAGTTTACAATCAATTTTGTCTAAAATTTCACAAAAATTTGGTTCATTGGCGTGTTTCCAATCAAATTTGACAAAAAATTTACCGGCGTTTAGTTTATTAGCATGTCTTTAATCAAATTTGACAAAGATTTCACCATGATTTTGTTCCTTGGTGCATTTCCATTCTAATTTGACAAAAATTTCACCTGAGATTGGTTCATTGGCGCATTTCAAATCAAATTTGACTAAAATTTCAAGTGGGTTTTTTTGTTGGCGCTTTCCAAATCAAATTTGTCTAAAATTTCACATGAATTTTGTTCATTGGGCATTTCCAATTTGATTTGACTAAAAATTCTCCGGGGTTTCATTCATTGGCGTGTATGAAATCAAATTTGACTAAAAATTTTCTTCTGAATTTTGTTTGTTTGCGTGTTTACAATCAAATTTGAATAAATTTCACATGAGTTTGGTCATTGACACATTTCGAATTAAATTTGACTTAAATTTCATGCGAATTTTTTTATTGGCGTGCTTCCAGTCAAATTTGATTAAAATTTCACACGAGTTTTATTTATTGGCCCGATTCCAATAAAATTTAACTAAAATTTAACATGAGTTATGTTCATTGGCGGGTATCAAATCCAATTTGACTAAAATTTCACATGATTTTCGTTCATTGGTACATTTCCAATAAAATTTGACAAAAATTTCACCTAGATTTCGTTCATTGGCGTGTATCCAATCAAATTTGACTAGAATTTCACTTGTGTTTTGTTCATTGACGTGATTTCAATCAAATTTGGCTATAATTTCACCAAGGTTTCGTTCGTTGGCATGTACCAAATCAAATTTGACTAAAATTTCGCACAAGTTTGATTCATTGATTTATTAAAATTGCATGCGGGTTTTTTCGTTGGCACGTTTCCAATAAAATTTGACTAAAATTTCACATTAGTTTTTTCATTGATGCGATTCCAAAAAGATTTGACGAAAATTTCACATGAACTTCGTTTATTGGTGCGTATCAAATCAAATTTGACTAAAATTTCATATGAGTTTTTTTCATTAGCACGTTTCCAATCAAATTTGACTAAGATTTCACTAGGGTTTCGTTCATTAGCATGTATCAAATCAATTTTGACTAAAATTTCATCTGAATTTTTTTATTAGCACGTTTCCAATCAAATTTGACTTAAATTTTATGCGAAGTTTTCGTTAGCGCGTTTCCAATCAAATTTGACAAAAATTTCACATGAGTTTTGTTCATTGATGTGATTCCAATTAAATTTGAATAAAATTTCACCAGGGTTTCGTTTATTGTGTGTATCAAATCAAATTTCACTAAAATTTCATTTGAATTTTGTTTGTTGCGTTTCCAATCAAATTTGATTAAAATTTCACAAGAGTTTGGTTCATTAACACATTTCGAATCAAATTTGACTAAAATTTTATTGGAATCTAGTTCTTTAGCGTGTTTCTAATAGATTTGACTAAAATTTCACTAGGATTTTGTTCATCAGCACATATCAAATCAAGTTTATCTAGATTATTTTTATTGGCACATTTTCAATCCAATTTGACTAAAATTTGACATGGGTTTTGATTCATTCACACGTTTTGAATCAAATTTGACTGAAATTTCATGCAGGCTTTTTCGTTGGCGCATTTCCAATCAAAATTTACTAAAATTTCGCATGAGTTTTTTTATTGACGCGATTCCAAAAAAATTTGACTAAAATTTCACCCGGATTTCATTCATTAGCGTGTATCAAATCAAATTTGACCAAATTTTGATTTGAATTTTATTCATTGGAGCGGTTATAATCAAATTTGACTAAAATTTCATATAAGTTTGGTTCATTGACAAATTTCGAATCAAATTTGATTGAAATTTCATATAGGTTTTTCCATTGGCACGTTTCCAATCAAATTGCACTAAAATTTCACATAAGTTTTGTTTATTGACGCGATTCCAATAAAATTTGACTAAAATTTCACCGGGATTTCGTTCATTAGCTTCTATCAAATGAAATTTAACAAAAAGTTCTTCTAAATTTTGTTTGTTGGCACGTTTCCAATCAAATCTGACTAAAATTTTACATGAGTTTGGTTCATTGACACCTTTTAAATAAAATTTGACTAAACTTTTGTACTGGTTTTTCATTGGCACGTTTCCAAACAATTTTGACTAAAATTCCACATGGGTTTTGTTCATTAGCCCCATTCCAATAAAATTTAACTAAAATTTCGCATGAGTTTCGTTCATTAGCTTGTATCATATCAAATTCGACTAAAATTTCACATGAGTTTCATTCATTGGCGCATTTCCAATCAAACTTTACCAAAATTTCCCTTAATTTTATTTCATTGATGCGATTCCAATAAAATTTGACTATAATTTCACAGAGTTTCATTCATTGGCGTGTATCAAATCAAATTTGACGAAAATCTCACATGACTTTGGTTCATTAACACATTTCGAATCAAATTTGACTAAAATTTCAAATGAGATTTGTTGATTGACACGATTCCAATAAAATGTGACAGAAATTTCACACGGTTTCGTTCATTGGCGTGTATCAAATCGAATTTGACTAAAATTACATCTGAATATTGCTCATTGGCGCAGTTTGATTCATTAACACATTTCGAATCAAATTTGACTAAAATTTTATGCGGATTTTTTCGATGGCGCGTTTCCAATCAAATTTGACTAAAATTTTACATGAGCTTTGTTCATTGACGCGATTCCAACAAAATTTGACTAAAATTTCACCAAGGTTCGTTAATTGGCATGCATCAAATCAAAATTGACAAAAATTTCATCCCAATTTTGTTCGTTGGCGTGTTTCCAATCAAATTTAATGAGAATTTCACCTGAATTTCATTAATTGGCATGTAACAAATCAAATTTGACAAAAATTTCACATAGTTTTGTTCATTTGCACATTTACAATCAAATTTGATTAAAATTTCACTTGGATTTCGTTCATTAGCGTGTATCAAATCAAATTTGACAAAAGTTTCACATGAGTTTTGTTTGTTGGAGCGTTTCCTATCTAATTTGACTAAAATTTCACCGGGATTTAGTTCATTGGCGTGTCTATTCAAATTTGAGTAAAATTTCTCAAGGACTTTGCCCGTCAGCACATTTCAAATCAAATTTGACAAAAAATTCATCTACATTTTGTTCATTGGCTCGCTTTCAATCAAGTTTGACTAAAAATCGACATATGTTTGTTTCATTGACACATTTCGAATCAAATTCGATTAAAATTTCATGCAAATTTTTTCGTTGGCATGTTTCCAATCAAATTTGACTAAAATTTCACATGAGTTTTGTTCGTTGATGCGATTCCAATGAAATCTGACTAAAATTTGACTAAGGTTTCGTTCATTAGCATGTATCAAATCAAATTTGACTAAAATTTCATTTGAATTTAGTTCGTTGACGCATTTCTAAACAAATTTGACTAAAATTTCACATGAGTTTTGTTTGTTGGCACGTTTCCTATCAAATTTGACTAGAATTTCACATAGGTTTGGTTCATTGGCACGTTTTCAATCAAATTTGACAAAAATTTCATCGGGGTTTAGTTCATTAGCATGTTTTTAATCAAATTTGACAAATATTTCACCAGGATTTTGTTTGTTAGTGTGTTGCCAATCAAATTTGACTAAAATTTCATGCGGGTTTTTTCATTGACACACTTCAAATCAAATTTGACTAAAATTTCACATGAATTTTGTTCATTGCTCATTTCAAATTTGATTTGACTAAAATTTAACCAAGGTTTCGTTTATTGGCGTGTATCAAATCAAATTTGACTAAAATTTCATCTGAATTTTGTTCGTTGGCGCGTTTCCAATTAAATTTGACAAAAACTTCGAATTAGTTTTGTTCATTAATGTGATTCAAATAAAATTTGACTAAAATTTCACTAGGGTTTCATTCATTAGCATGTATCAAATCGAATTTGACTAAAATTTCATTTGAATTTAGTTCGTTGGCACATTTCTAAAAAAAATTTGCTAAAATTTCACATGAGTTTTGTTCGTTAGTGCATTTCCAATCAAATTTGACTAAACTTTTACAAAGGAGTTCATTGGCGTGTTTCCAATCAAATTTGGCAAAACTTTTACCAGAGTTTAGTTCATTAGAATGTCTTTAATCAAAATTGACAAAGATTTCACCATGATTTTGTTCGTTGTTGCATTTTCATTCAAATTTGACTAAAATTTCACCTGAATTTGGTTCATTGGTACGTTTCCAATCAAATTTTAATAAATTTTCAAGGGTTTCGTTCATTGGCATGTATGAAATCAAATTTGACTAAAATTCCATCTGAATTTTGTCCGTTTGAGCATTTACAATCAAATTTGAGTAAATTTCACATGAGTTTGGTCATTGACACATTTCAAATTAAATTTGACTTAAATTTCATGCAGATATTTTTATTGGCCTGCTTCCAATCAAATTTGATTAAAATTTCACGAGTTTTGTTCATTGGCCCGATTCCAATAAAATTTAACTAAAATTTAACATGAGTTACGTTCATTGGTAGGTATTAAAACAAATTTGACTAAAATTTCACATGAGTTTCGTTCATTGGTAGGTATTAAAACAAATTTGACTAAAATTTCACATGAGTTTCGTTCATTGGCACATTTCCAATCAAATTTGACAAAAATTTCACCTAGATTTCATTTATTGGCGTGTATCCAATTAAATTTGACTGAAATTTCACCTGTGTTTTGTTCATTGAAGCGATTTCAATCAAATTTGACTATAATTTCACCATGGTTTCATTCACTGGCGTGTACCAAATCAAATTTGACTAAAATTTCACACAAGTTTGATTCATTAACACATTTCGAATCAAATTTGTCTAAAATTTCATGCGGCCTTTTTTGTTGGCGCGTTTCCAATCTGATTTGACTAAAATTACACAAAGATTTTGTTCATCGGACCAATTCCAATAAAATTTAACCAAAATTTCATATGGGTTTCATTCATTGGCGTATATCAGATCAGATTGGACTAAAATTTCATGTGAATTTTTTTCATTGGCACGTTTCCAATCAAATTTAACTAAAACTTCACATTGGTTTCATTCATTGACGTGTATCAAATCAAATTGGGCTAAAATTTAGTCTGAATTTTGTTCGTTAGGTGTTTCCAATCAAATTTGACTAAAATTTCACTTGAATTTAGTTCATTGACACATTTCGAATCAAATTTGACTAAAATTTCATGTGAATTTTTTCGTTGGCGCATTTCCAATCAAATTTGATTAAAAATTCACATTAGTTTCGTTCATTGACGAGATTCCAATAAAATTAGACTAAAATTCCACTAGGGTTTCATTCATTGGCATGTATCAAATCAATTTTGACTAAAATTTTATCTGAATATTAATTTTTAGTGTGTTTCCAATCAAGTTTGATAGAAATTTCACACGAGTTTGTTTCATTGACACATTTTGAATCAAATTTGACTAAAATTTCATGCAAGTTTTTTCGTTGGCGCATTTCCAATCCAATTTGACTAAAATTTCACATGAGTTTCGTTTATTGGCATACATCAAATTAAATTTGACTAAAATTTCATATGAGTTTTTTTCATTGGCAAGTTTCCAATCAGATTTGACTAAAATTCACCAGGGTTTCATTTATTGGCATGTATCAAATCAATTTTGACTAAAATTTCATCTGGATTTTGTTTATTCGCACGTTTCCAATAAAATTTGACTATAATTTTATGCGGATTTTTCGTTGGCGCATTTTCAATCAAATTTAACTAAAATTTCACATGAGTTTTGTTCATTGATGTGATTCTAATTAAATTTGAATAAAATTTCACCAAGGTTTTGTTTATTGGCATGTATCAAATCAAATTTCACTAAAATTTCATCTGAATTTTGTTTGTTGGTGCGTTTCCAATCAAATTTGATTAAAATTTCACAAGAGTTTAATTCATTGACACATTTCGAATCAAAATTGACTAAAATTTCATCGAGATCTAGTTCTTTGCGTGTTTCTAATGAAATTTGACTAAAATTTCACCAGGATTTTATTCATCAACACGTATCAAATCAAGTTTATCTAGATTATTTTCATTGACACTTTTTAATCCAATTTGACTAAAATTTGACATGAGTTTTGGTTCATTCACACATTTTGAATCAAATTTGATTGAAATTTCATGCGGGCTTTTTCGTTGGGGCATTTCCAATCAAATTTTACTAAAATTTTGCATGAGTTTTTTTATTAACGCGATTCCAAAAAATTTTGACTAAAATTCCCCCAGGATTTCGTTCATTGGTGTGTATCAAATCAAATTTGACCAAATTTTGATTTGAATTTTATTTATTGGGGCATTTATAATCAAATTAGACTAAAATTTCTTATAAGTTTGGTTCATTGACAAATTTCGAATCAAATTTGATTGAAATTTCATACGAGTTTTTCCATTAGTGCGTTTCCAATCAAATTTCACTAAAATTTCACATAAGTTTTGTTCATTGATGCGATTCCAATAAAATTTGACTAAAATTTCACCGGGGTTTTGTTCATTAGCGTCTATCAAATCAAATTTGGCAAAATTTCTTCTAAATTTTCTTTGTTGGCGCGTTTCCAATCAAATTTGACCAAAATTTTACACGTGTTTGGTTCATTAACACCTTTCGAATCAAATTTAACTAAAATTTCGTACTGTTTTTTCATTGGCACGTTTCCAAACAAATTTGACTAAAATTCCACATGGGTTTTGTTCATTAGCCCCATTCCAATAAAATTTAACTAAAATTTCGCATTTGTTTCGTTCATTAGCTTGTATCATATCAAATTTAACTAAAATTTCACATGAGTTTCGCTCATTGGTGCGTTTCCAATCAAATTTTACCAAAATTTCCCCTAATTTTATTTCATTGACACGATTCCAATAAAATTTGACTATAATTTCACCAAGGTTTCATTCATTGGCATGTATCAAATCAAATTTGACTAAAATTTCACATGACTTTGGTCCATTGACACATTTTGAATGAAATTCGCCTAAAATTTCCTGCAGGCTTTTTATTAACGAGTTTTCAATCAAATTTGACTAAAATTTCTAATGAGTTATATTGATTGACACAATTCCAATAAAATGTGACTGAAATTTCACACGGTTTCGTTCATTGGTGTGTATCAAATCAAATTTGACAAAAACTTCATCCCAATTTTGTTTGTTGGCTCATTTCTAATCAAATTTAACGAGAATTTCCTTAATTGGCATGTATGAAATCAAATTTAACAAAAATTTCACATGAGTTTTGTTCATTAGCGCATTTATAGTCAAATTTGATTAAAATTTCATTTGGATTTTGTTCATTGGCGTATATCAAATCAAATTTGACAAACGTTTCATATAAGTTTTGTTCATTGGTGCATTTTCATTCAAATTTTACTAAAATTTTACCTGAGTTTGATTCATTGGCACGTTTCCAATCAAATTTGACTAAAATTTCAAGCGAGTTTTTTCGTTAGCGCGTTTCCAATCAAATTTGACTAAAATTTCACATGAATTTGGTTCATTGCGCATTTCCAATCAAATTTGACTAAAATTTCACCAAGGTTTCGTACATTAGTGTGTATCAATTAAATAAACTTTAACTAAAATTTCATCTGAATTTTGTTCGTTGGCATGTTTCCAATTAAATTTGACTAAAATTTCGAATTAGTTCTGTTTATTGATGCGATTCCAATAAAATTTGACTAAAATTTCTCCAGGGTTTCCTTCATTAACGTGTATGAAATCAAATTTGACTAAAATTTCATTTGAATTTTGTCCGTTGCCGCATTTACAATGAAATTTACTAAAATTTCACATGAGTTTGGTTCATTGACAAATTTCGAATCAAATTTCACTAAAATTTCATGCGGGTTTTTTTATTGGTGCGTTTCCAGCCAAATTTGACTAAAATTTCACATGCTTTTGTTCATTGGCCTGATTCGAATAAAATTTGACTAAAATCAAATTCGAATAAAATTTGACTAAAATCAAATTTAACTAAAATGTCACATTAGCTTCGTTCATTGACGCATTTCCAATCAAATTTGACTAAAATATCATCTGGATTTCGTTCATTAGCATGTATCCAATCAAATTTGACTAAAGTTTCACATGTGTTTCGTTCATTGACGTGATTCCAATCAAATTTGACCAAAATATCAAATGAGTTTCGTTCGTTTGTTTCCAATCAATTTTGACAAAAATTTCACGTGAGTTTCGCTCTTTGGCTCGTTTCCAATCAATGTTGACTAAAATATCACACGAGTTTTGTTCATTGGCATGTTTCCAATCAAATTTGTCTAAGATTTCACTTGAGTTTCGTTCCTTGACATGTTTCTAAACAAATTTGACTAAAATTTCACATGAGTTTTGTTATTGGCGCATTTTCAATCAAATTTGGCTAAAATTTCACCTGTGTTTCATACAATGATGTGTATCAAATCAAATTTGACTAAAATTTCATCTGAATTTTTTTCGTTGGCACGTTTCCAATCAAATTATACAAGAATGTCAAGCGGATTTTTTGTTGGCCCGTTTCTTATCAAATTTGACTAAAGTTTCACCTGGATTTTGTTCATTGGCATTTATCAAATCAAATTTGACTAAAATTTCACATTAGTTTCGTTCGTTGGCATGTTTTCAATCAAATTTGACTAAAAATTTACATGACTTTTGTTCATTGGCGTGTTTCCAATCAAATTTGGCTAAAATATCGCCTGTGTTTCGTTCATTGGCATGTATTAAATTAAATTTGACTAAAATTTTATCTGAATTTTATTTGTTGGCGCGTTTCCAATTAAATTTGACTAAAATTTTATGCAGGCTTTTTGTTAGCACGTTTCCAATCAAATTTGACTAAAATTTCATTTGAGTTTCTTTCATTGGTGTGCATCAAATCAAATTTAACTCAAATTTCACATACATTTTGTTCATTGACGTGATTCCAATAAAATTTGAAAAAATTTCACCAGGTTTCGTTCATTGGCGTGTATCAAATCATATTTCACTAAAATTTCATCTGAATTTTGTTTGTTGGCGCATTTCCAATCAAATTTGATTAAAATTTCATAAGAGTTTGGTTCATTGACACATTTCCAATCAAATTTGACTAAACTCTCATTGGGATTTAGTTCATTGGTGTGTTTCTAATAAAATTTGACGAAAATTTCACCAGGATTTTGTTCATCAACACGTTTAAAATCAAGTTTGACAAAAATTTCATCTAGATTATGTTTATTAGCACATTTTCAATCAAATTTGACTAAAATTTGACATGAGTTTTCGTTCATTCATACATTTCGAATCAAATTTGACTAAAATTTCGTACGGATTTTTTTGTTGGCGTGTTTCCAATCAAATTTGGCTAAATTTTCACATGAGTTTTTTCGTTGATGCAATTCCAATAAAATTTGACCAAAGTTTTCCCAGGGTTTCTTTCATTAGTGTGTATCAAATAAAATTTAAATTTGATCTGAATTTTATTCAATGGCGCATTTATAATCAAATTTGACTAACATCTCACATAAGTTGGATTCATTGACACATTTTGAATAAAATTTGACTAAAATTTTAAAATAGTTTTTTCGTTGGTGCGTTTCCAATCAAATTTGACTAAAATTTCACATAAGTTTTGTTCATTGACGCGATTCCAATAAAATTTAACTAAAGTTTCACCAGGGTTTCATTTATTGGTGTCTATCAAATCAAATTTGACTAAAATTTCTTCTAAATTTTGTTTGTTGGCCCCTTTTCAATCAAATTTGAAAATTTTTTTACATTAGTTTGGTTCAATGACACATTCCGAATCAAATTTGGCTAAAATTTTGTACAGGTTTTTCATTGGCATGTTTCCAAACAAATTTGACTAAAATTCTATATGAGTTTTGTTCATTGGCCCGATTCCAATGAACTTTAACTAAAATTTCGCATGAGTTTCATTCATTAGCATGTATCATATCAAATTTGACAAAAATTTCACATGAGTTTTGTTCATTGGCACGTTTCCAATCAAATTTTACTAAAATTTCCCTTAATTTTATTTCATTGATGCAATTCCAATAGAATTTGACTAAAATTTCACCAGGGTTTCATTCATTGGTGTGTATCAAATCAAATTTGACTAAAATTTCATCTGAATTTTGTTCGTTGGCCTGTTTTCAATCAAATTTGACTAAAATTTCACATGAGTTTGTTTATTGACGCGATTCCAATGAAATGTGACAAACATTTCACCACGGTTTTGTTCATTGGCGTGTATCAAATCAAATTTGACAAAAAATTCATCTAATTTTTGCTCGTTGGGGCGTTTCCAAACAAATTTAACTAAACTTTCACGTGTTTGATTTATTTACACATTTGGAATTAAGTTTGACTGAAATTTTATGTGGGTCTTTTTGTTGGTGCGTTTTCAGTAACATTTGACTAAAATTTCACATTAGTTTTGTTCATTAATGCGATTCCAATAAAATTTGACTAAAATTTCACCAGGTTTTGTTAACTGGCGTTTTTCAAGTCAAATTTGGCAAAAATTTCATCCGAATTTTGTTCATTGGAGCGTTTCCAATCAAATTTGGCTAAAATTTTACTAGAGTTTTGTTCATTAATATGTATCAAATCAAATTAGACTAAAATTTCATATAAATTTAGTTCATTAGCTCATTTCTAATCAAATCTAACTAAAATTTCACATGAGTTTTGTTCGTTGGCATATTTCTAATCAAATTTGACTAAAATTTCACATGAGTTTAATTCGTTAGCACATTTACAATTAAATTTGACAAAAGTTTCACATGAGTTTTGTTCGTTGATGCATTTCCATTCAAATATGACTAAAATTTCACCTGAGCTTGGCTCATTGGTGAGTTTCCAATCAAATTTGATTAAAATTTCAAGCGAGTTTTGTTCGTTGGTGTGTTTCCGAACAAATTTGTCTTAAAATTCACATGAATCTTGTTCATTGCGCATTTTCAATCAAATTTGACTAAAATTTCACCAAGGTTTGTACATGGCATGTATAAATTAAATCAAATTTAACTAAAATTTCATCTAAATTTTGTTCGTTGGCGTGTTTCCAATAAAATTTGACTAAAATTTTTCTAGGGTTTCGTTCATTGGCATGTATGAAATCAAATTTGTCAAAAATTTCATCTGAATCTTGCCCGTTGGCACATTTACAATCAAATTTGACTAAAATTTCACATGAGTTTGGTTCATTGACAAATTTCGAATCAAATCTGGCTAAAATTTCATGCGGGTTTTTTTTATTGGCGTGTTTCTAGTCAAATTTGACTAAAGTTTTACATGATTTTGTTCTTTGGCCCAATTCAATAAAATTTGACTAAAATTTAACGTAAGTTTCGTTCATTGGCCTGTATCAAATCAAATTTCACTAAAATTTCACAAAAGTTTCGTTCATTGGCGCATTTCCAATCAAATTTAACTAAAATTTCATATAGATTTCGTTCATTAGTGTGTATCCAATCAAATTTGACTAAAATTTCACGTATTTCATTCATTGGTGTGATCCCAATCAAATTTAACCAAAATTTCACATGAGTTTCGTTTGTTGGAGTGTTTCCAATCAATTTTGATGAAAATTTCACGTGATTTTCACTCGTTGGCACGTTTCCAAACAAATTTGACTAAAATCTCACACGAATTTTGTTCATTAGCGTGTTTCCAATCAAATTTGACTAAAATTTCACTTGAGTTTCGTTCATTGGCATGTTTCTAAACAAATTTGACTAAAATTTCAATGAGTTTTGTTCATTGGCGCGTTTTCAATCAAATTTGGCTAAAATTTCACCTGTTTCATACAATGGCGTGTATCAAATCAAATTTGGCTAAAATTTCATTTTGAATTTTTTTCGTTGGCGCGTTTCCAATCAAATTTGACTAAAATTTCACCTGGATTTCATTCATTGGCGTGTATCAAATCAAATTTGACTAAAATTTCACATGATTTTCATTTGATGATGCGTTTTCAATCAAATTTGACTAAAATTTCACATGACTTTTGTTCATTGGTGTGTTTCCAATAAAATTTGACTAAAATTTTACCTGAGTTTTGTTCATTAGCGCGTTTCCAATCAAATTTAGCTAAAATATCGCCTATTTTTCGTTCATTAGCGTGTATCAAATCAAATTGGACTAAAATTTCATCTGAATTTTATTTGTTGGCACGTTTCCAATCAAATTTGACTAAAATTTTATGTGAGTTTTTCGTTGGCACATTTCCAATCAAATTTGACTAACATTTCACTTGAGTTTCTTTCATTGGAGCTCATCAAATCAAATCTGACTGAAAGTTCACATGCGTTTTGTTCATTTACGTGATTCAAAAAAATTTTAATAAAATTTTACCAGGGTTTCGTCCATTGGCATGTATCAAATCATATTTCACTAAAATTTCATCTGAATTTTGTGTGTTGGGGCATTTCCAATAAAATTTGATTAAAATTTCACAAGAGTTTGGTTCATTGACATATTTCAAATCAAAATTGGCAAAAATCTCATCGGAATTTAGTTCTTTGTGCGTTTCTAATAAAATTTGATTAAATTTCACCAGGATTTTGTTCGTCAGCACGTTTCAAATCAAGTTTGACAAAAATTTCATCTACATTATGTTCATTGGCTCGTTTCCAATCAAATTTAACTAAATTTTCACATGAGTTTTTTCATTGATGCAATTCCAATAAAATTTGACTAAAATTTCACCAGGTTTTTTTCATTAGCGTGCATCAAATCAAATTTACTAAAATTTGATCTGAATTTTATTTGTTGGCGCGTTTATAATAAAATTTGACTAATATTTCACACAAATTTGATTCATTGACACATTTCGAATAAAATTTGACTGAAATCTTAAACGGATTTTTTCGTTGGCACGTTTCCAAACAAATTTGTAAATTTCACATAAGTTTTGTTCATTCATGCGATTCCAATAAAATTTGACTATAGTTTCACTAGAGTTTTGTTCATTGGCATCTATTAAATCAAATTTGACTAAAATTTCTTCTAAATTTTGTTTGTTTGCCCATTTTTAATCAAATTTGACTAAAATTTTACATGATTTTGGTTCAATGACACATTTTGAATCAAATTTAACTAAAATTTTGTACAGGTTTTTCATTAGCGCGTTTCAAACAAATTTGACTAAAATTCCACATGAGTTTTGTTCATTGGCCCGATTCCAATAAAATTTAACTAAAGTTTCGCATGAGTTTCGTTCATTGGCATGTGCCATATCAAATTTGACAAAAATTTCACATGAGTTTTGTTCATTGGAGCTTTTCCAATAAAATTTCTCTTATTTTTATTTCATTGGCGCGATTCCAATAGAATTTGACTAAAATTTTACCAGAGTTTTGTTCATTGACGTGTATCAAATCAAATTTGACTAAAGTTTCATCTAAATTTTGTTCGTTCGTGCGTTTTCAATCAAATTTGACTAAAATTTCACGAGTCTTGTTGATTGACGCGATCTCAATAAAATTTGACTAAAATTTTACCACGGTTTCGATCATTAGCATGTATCAAATCAAATTTGACAAAAATTTCATCTAATTTTTGCTCGTTGGGGCGTTTCCAATCAAATTTGACTAAAATTTTGTACAGGTTTCTTTATTGGCATGTTTCCAAACAAATTTGACTAAAATTCCACATGAGTTTTGTTCAATGGCCCGATTCCAATAAAATTTAACTAAAATTTCACGTGATTTTTACTCATTGGAGTGTATCATATCAAATTTGACTAAAATTTCACATAAGTTTTGTTCATTGGTACGTTTCCAATCAAATTTTACTAAAATTTCCCTTAATTTTATTTCATTGATGCAATTCCAATAAAATTTGACTAAAATTTCATCAGGATTTTCATTCATTGGTGTGTCTCAAATCAAATTTGACTAAAATTTCATCTGAATTTTGTTCGTTAGCACGTTCTCAATCAAATTTGACTAGAATTTCACATAAGTTTTGTTGATTGATGCGATTTCAATAAAATATGACTATACTTTCACCACGATTATGTTCATTGGCATGTATCAAATCAAATTTGGCTAAAATTTCATCTGATTTTCGCTCGTTGGCGCGTTTCTAATCAAATTTCACTAAATTTTCACATAAGTTTGATTCATTAACACATTTCAAATCAAATTTGGCTAAAATTTTGTACAGGTTTCTTTATTGGCATGTTTCCAAAAAAATTTGACTAAAATTTCATATGGGTTTTGTTCAGTGGCCCGATTCCAATAAAATTTTACTAAAATTTCACATGATTTTCACTCATTGGAGTATATCATATCAAATTTGACTAAAATTTCACATGAATTTTGTTCATTGGTGTGTTTCCAATCAAATTTTACTAAAATTTCCCTTAATTTTATTTCATTGACGCAATTCCAATAAAATTTGACTAAAATTTCACTAAGGTTTCATTCATTGGTGTGTATCAAATCAAATTTGACTAATATTTCATCTGAATTTTGTTCGTTAGCACGTTTTCAATCAAATTTGACTAGAATTTCAAATATGTTTTGTTGATTGGCTCGATTTCAATAAAATTTCACTAAAATTTCACCACGATTACTTTCAATGGCCTGTATCAAATCAAATTTGACTAAAATTTCATCAAATTTTTGCTCGTTGGCGCGTTTCTAATCAAATTTGACTAAAATTTCACATGGGTTTGATTCATCAACACATTTTGAATCTTGACTAAAATTTCACATGCATTTTGTTCGTTGACGCAATTCCAACAAAATTTGACTAAAATTTCACCGGGATTTTTTCAATTGGCATGTGTCAAATCAAATTTAAGATATCATCCGAATATTGTTCGTTTGTCGCGTTTCCGATCAAATTTGACTAGAATTTCACCTGAATTTCATTAATTAGCGTGTATCAAATCAAATTTGACAAAACTTTGATATAAGCTTTGTGCATTGGCACGTTTACAATCAAATTTGATTAAGGATTTTGCTCGTCAGCGGTTTCAAATCAAATTTGTCAAAAAATTCATCTAGAATTTGTTAGTTGGCACGTTTTCAATCAAATTTAACTAAAAATTGACATGAGTTTGATTCATTGACACATTTTGAATTAGATTCAGATTAAAATTTCATATGGGTTTTTTCGTTGGTGCGTTTCCAATCAAATTTGACTAAAATTTTAATAAGTTTTGTTCGTTGATGTTTGGCTAAAATTTCACCAGGGTTTCGTTCATTAGCATGTATCAAATCAAAATAGACTAAAATTTCATCTAAATTTTGTTTACTAGCATGTTTTCAATCAAATTTGACTAAAATTTTACATGAGTTTGGTTCATTGACACATTTCGAATCAAATTTGACTAAAATTTTGTATAGGTTTTTCGCGTTTCCAAACAATTTGACTATAATCCCACATGAGTTTTGTTCATTGGCCCGATTCCAATAAAATTTAACTAAAATTTCGCATGAGTTTCGTTCATTGGCGTGTATCATATCAAATTTGACAAAAATTTCACATGAGTTTTGTTCATTGGCGCATTTCCAATCAAATTTTACAAAAATTTCCCTTAATTTTATTTCATTAGTACAATTCCAATAGAATTTGACTAAAATTTCACTAGAGTGTCGTTCATCGGTGTGTATCAAATCAAATTTGACTAAAAACTTCATCTGAATTTTGTTCGTTGGCACGTTGTCAATCAAATTTGACTAAAATTTCACATTAGTTTTGTTGATTGACACGATTCCAATAAAATGTGAATAAAATTTCACCACGGTTTCGTTCATTGGTGTGTATCAAATCAAATTTGACAAAAATTTCATCTAATTTTTGCTCGTGGGGGTGTTTCCAATCAAATTTGACTAAAATTTCACATGAATTTGATTCATTTACGCATTTCGAATGAAATTTGACTAAAATTTTATGTGGGTGATTTCGTTGGTGCGTTTCCAATTAAATTTGACTAAAATTTCACATGTGTTTTGTTCATTGATGCAATTCCAACAAAATTTGACTAAAATTTCACCTGGGTTTCGTCAAATTGCCGTGTGTCAAATCAAATTTCCCAAAAATTTCGTTCGAATATTGTTCATTCACGCGTTTCCAATCAAATTTGACTAGAATTTCACCTGAATTTCGTTAATCGGTGTGTAGCAAATCAGATTTGACATGAGTTTTGTACATTGGCGCGTTTAAAATCAAATTTAATTAAGGATTTTGCTCGTTAGCGCATTTCAAATCAAATTTGACAAAAATTTCATCTAAAATACGTTCATTGGCACATTTTCAATCAAATTTGACTAAAAATTGACATGAGTCTTATTCATTGATACATTTCGAATTAACTTTGGATTAAAATTTCATGCAGGTTTTTTCGTTGGTCCGTTTCCAATCAAATTTGACTAAAATTTCACATGAGTATTATTCGTTGATGCGATTCTAATAAACTTTAGCTAAAATTTCACCAGGGTTTCATTCATTAGCACGTATCAAATCAAATTAGACTAAAATTTCATCTCAATTTAGTTCGTTGGTGCATTTCTAATCAAATTTGACTAATATTTAACATGTGTTTTGTTCGTTAGCGCTTTTCCAATCAAATTCGACTAAAATTTCACATGGGTTTGATTCGTTGGCGTGTTTACAATCAAACTTGACTAAAATTTCACCTGGATTTCATTCATTGGCGTATATCAAATCAAATTCGACAAAAGTTTCGCATGAGTTTTGTTCGTTGGTGCATTTCCTTTCAAATTTGACTAAAATTTCACCTGAGTTTAGTTTATTGGTGCGTTTCCAATCAAATTTGACTAAAATCTCAAGCGAGATTTTTCATTGGCACATTTTCAACCAAATTTAACTCAAATTTCACATGAATTTTGTTTATTACACATTTCCAATCAAATTTGACTAAAATTTCACTAGGATTTCGTACATTGGCGTGTATAAATTAAATCAAATTATACTAAAATTTCATCTGAATTTTGTTCATTGTCATGTTTCCAATTAAATTTGACTAAAATTTCAAATTAGTTTTGTTCATTGAAGCGGTTCCAATAAAATTAGACTAAATTTTCTCTAGGGTTTTATTCATTGGCGTGTATCAAATCAAATTTGACTAAAATTTCATCTGAATTTTGTCCATTGGAGCATTTCCAATCAAATTTGACTAAAATTTCACATAAGTTTGCTTCATTGACAAATTTCTAACCAAGTTTGACTAAAATTTCTTGCGGGTTTCTTTATTGGAGCATTCCGAGTCAAATTTGACTAAAATTTCACATGGTTTTGTTCTTTGTCCCGATTCGAATAAAATTTTACCAAAATTTAACATGAGTTTCGTTCATTGGCATGTATCAAATCAAATTTGGCTAAAATTTCACACGAATTTCGTTCATTGGCGTATTTTCAATCAAATTTGATTAACATTTCATCTGGATTTCGTTCATTGGCATGTATCCAATCAAATTTCACTAAAATTTCACATTTGTTCTATTCATTGACGCGATTCCAATCAAACTTGACCAAAATTTCACATGACTTTCGTTCGTTGGCACGTTTCCAATCAATTTTGACGAACATTTCACTTGAGTTTTCTCGTTGGGGCATGTCCAATCAATTTTAACTAAAATTTCACTTGAGTTTCGTTCATTGGCGTGTTTCTAAACAAATTTGACTAAATTTTCACATGAGTTTCGTTCATTGGCATGTTTCTAAACAAAATTGACTAAAATTTCACATGAGTTTTGTTCATTGGCACGTTTCCAATCAAATTTGGCTAAAATCTCACCTGTGTTTCATACATTGGCATGTATCAAATCAAATTTGACTAAAATTCCATTTGAATTATTTTTCGTTGGCGCATTTCCTATCAAATTTGACAAAAATTTCAGGTGGATTTTCTGTTGACGCGTTTCTTATTAAATTTGACTAAAATTTCACTTGGATTTCATTCATTGGTGTGTATCAAATCAAATTTGGCTAAAATTTCACCTAAGTTTTGTTCGTTGGCGCGTTTTCAATTAAATTTAACTAAAATTTCATACGTTTGTGGTTCATTGGCGCGTTTCTAAAAAAATGAACTAAAATTTCACCCGGATTTTGTTCACTAGCTTGTTTCTAATCAAATTTGACAAAGATTTCACCCCGATTTTGTTTGTTAGTGTACGTCCATTCAAATTTGACTAAAATTTCACCTAAATTTGGTTCATTGGTACGTTTCCAATCAAATTTGGCTAAAATTTAAAGCGGGTTTTCTTGTTGGTGCGTTTCCAATCAAATTTGACTAAAATTTCACATGAATTTTGTTCATTCACATTTCCAATCAAATTTGACTAAAATTTCACTTGGGCTTCGTATATTGGCATTTATCAAATCAAATTTGACTAAAATTTCATCTGAATTTTGTTCGTTGGCGCATTTTCAATTAAATTTGACTAAAATTTCGAATTAGTTTTCTTTATTGACGCGATTCCAACAAAATTTGACTAAAATTTCCCTCAAGTTCCATTCATTGACGTGTATGAAATCAAATTTACTAAAATCTCATCTGAATTTTGCTCGTTGGCCCGTTTACAATCAAATTTGACTAAAATTCCACATGAGTTTAGTTAATTGACACATTACGAATAAAATTAGACTAAAATGTCTTGCGGGTTTTTTTTATTGCGGCCTTTCCAGTCAAATTTGACTAAAATTTCAAATGAATTTTGTTCTTTGGCCTGATTCTAATAAAATTTGAGTAAAATTTAATTTAAGTTTTGTTCATTGGCGGGTATCAAATCAAATTTGACTAAATTTTAACATGAGTTTCATTCATTTGCGCATTTCCAATCAAATTTGACTAAAATTTTATCTGAATTTTGTTCATTGGCGTGTATCCAAAAAATTTTGACTAAAATTTCACCTGTGTTTCATTCATCGACACGATTACAATCAAAGTTGACCAAAATTTCACATGAGTTTCTTTCGTTGGCACGCTTCCAGACAAATTTGACTAAAATTTCACATGAGTTTTGTTCATTGGCACGTTTCCAATAAAATTTGACAAAAATTACACCTAAATTTCATTCATTGGCATGTTTCTAAACAAATTTGACTAAAATTTCACATGAGTTTTGTTTATTGGCACGTTTCGAATAAAATTTGGCTAAATTTTCATCTGTGTTTGATTCATTGGTGTGTATCAAATCAAATTTGAATAAAATTTCATTTAAATTTTTTTCGTTGGCGCATTTCCAATCAAATTTGTTTAAAATTTCAAGCGGGTTTTTTGTTGGGGCATTTCTTATCAAATTTTACTAATATTTCACCCGGATTTCATTCTTTGGCATGTAACAAATCAAATTTGACTAAGATTTCACATTGATTTGGTTCATTAGCATGTTTCCAATCAAATTTGACTCAAATTTCACATGAGTTTGGTTCATTGACATATTTCAAATCAAATTTGACTAAAATTTCAAGCGATTTTTTTTGTTGGCAACTTTGTTATAAAATTTAACTAAAATTTCACCAGGTTTTGCTTATTAGCATGTATCAAATCAAATTTGACTAAAATTTCATCCGAATTTTGTTCGTTGGAGCGTTTCCGAACAAATTTTGTTAAAATTTTACATGGGTTTGGTTCATTGGTGTGTCTCAACCAAATTTAACTAAAATTTTATCGGGATTTAGTTCATTGGCGTGTTTCTAATCAAATTTGACTAAAATTTCACCAAGATTTTGTTCGTCTACGCGTTTCAAATCAAATTTGACCAAAATTTCATCTAGATTTTGTTCATTGGCACTCTTTCAATCAAATTTGACACGAGTTTGATTCATTAACACATTTCAAATATGCTTTGATTAAAATTTCATGGGAGTTTTTTCGTTTGCTCTTTTCCAATCAAATTAGACTAAAATTTCGCATGAGCTTCGTTCATTAACACGATTCCAACAAAATTTGGCTAAAACTTCACCAGGGTTTCATTCATTGGCGTGTATCAAATCAATTTTGACTAAAATTTCATCTGAAGTTCATTCATTGGCGCGTTTCCAATCAAATTTGACTAAAATTTCACATAGGTTTGGTTCATTGGCATTTTTTCAATCAAATATGACTAAATTTCAACGGGATTTAGTTCATTGGCATGCTTCTAATCAAACTTGACTAAAATTTCACCAGGATTTTATTTGTCTGCGCGTTTCAAGTCAAATTTGACCAAAATTTCGTCTAGATTTTGTTCATTGGCACGTTTTCAATCAAATTTGACTAAAATTTGACATGAGTTTGTTTCATTGACACATTTCGAATCAAAGTTGGTTAAAATTTCATGCGGGTTTTTTCGTTGGCGTGTTTCCAATCAAATTATACTAAAGTTTCACATGAGTTTTGCTCATTGATGCGATTCCAATAAAATTTAACTAAAATTTCACCAGGGTTTCCTTAATTACCGTGTATCAAATCATATTTGACTAAAATTTCATCTGTATTTTGTTCATTGGCGCGTTTCTAATCAAATTTGAGTAAAATTTCACATGAGTTTAGTTCATTGACACATTTCGAATCAAATTTGACTAAAATTTCATGCGGGCATTTTCGTTGGCGCATTTCCATTCAAACTTGTCTAAAAGTTCACATGAGTTTTGTTCATTGATGCGATTCCAATAAAATTTGACCAAAATTTCACCAGAATTTTATTTATTGGTGTTTATCAAATCAAATTTGACTAAAATTTCACATGAGTTTTTTCATTGGCGCGTTTACATTCAAATTTGACTAAAATTTCACCTGAATTTCGTTCATTGGCGTGTATCAGATCAAATTAAACTAAAATTTCACATGAATTTTGTTCGTGGCGCGTTTCCAATAAAATTTGAGTAAAATTTCTCACGGGTTTGGCTTATTGGCGCGTTCCATCTCAAATTTAACTAATATTTAACATGCGTTTGCTTCATTGGCACATTTCGAATCAAAGTTGACTAAAATTTCAAGCGAATATTTTCGGTGACGTGTTTCTTATAAAAGTTGACTAAAATTTTGCCGAAGTTTTGTTTAGTGGTGTGTATCTAGTCAAATTTGACTAAAATTCCATTACAAATGAGTTTCGTTCATTGGCATGTATCAAATCAAAGTTAACTAAAATTTCACATGAGTTTTGTTCATTGGCGCATTTCCAATAAAATTTTAGTAAAATTTCACATGAGTTCATTCGCTGGCGTGCGTCAAATCAGATTTGACAAAAATTTCACATAAGTTTTGTTCATTGGCGTGTTTCCAATAGAATTTCAATAAAATTTCACATGTGTTTCATTCATTGGCATGCGTCAAATCAAATTTGACTAAAATTTCACATAAGTTTTGTTCATTGGGGTGTTTCCAATCAAATTTAGCTAAAATTTCATCTAGTTTCGTTCATTGGCACATTTCCAATAAAATTTGACTAAAATTTCATTTAAAATTTTTTTTCATTGGCGCGTTTCCAATCAAATTTGATTAAAACTTCAAGCGGGTTTTTCTTTGGGGCATTTCTTATCAAATTTTACGAAAATTTCACCTGGATTTCATTCATTGGCGTGTACCAAATCAAATTTGACTAAAATTTCACATGGATTTGATTCATTAGTGCGTTTCCAATCAAATTTAACTAAAATTTCACATGAGATTGGTTCATTGGCACATTTCAAATCAAATTTGACTAAAATTTCAAGCGATTTTTTCGTTGGCATGTTTCTTATAAAAGTTGACTAAAATTTCATCAGGGTTTCGCTCATTGGCACGTATCTAATCAAAATTGACTAAAATTTCATCCGAATTCTGTTCGTTGGCGTGTTTTCGACCAAATTTTACTAAAATTTCACATGGGTTTGGTTCATTGGTACATCTCAATCAAATTTGAACAAAATTTCATCGAGATTTAGTTCATTGGCGTGTTTCTAATCAAATTTGACTAAAATTTCACCAGGATTTTGTTCGTCTACTCATTTCAAATCAAATTTGACCAAAATTTCATTTAGATTTTGTTCATTGGCACGTTTTTAGTCAAATTTGATGAAAATTTGACATGAGTTTGATTCATTGACACATTTTGAATCAGATTTGATTAAAATTTCGTGCAGGTTTCTTCGTTGGCTCTTTTCCAATCAAATTAGACTAAAATTTTACATGAGTTTTGTTCATTGATGCAATTCCAAGAAAATTTGGCTGAAATTTCACCAAAGTTTCATTCATTGGCATGTATCTAATCAAATTTGACTAAAACTTCATCTGAATTTCATTTGTTGGTGTGTTTCCAATCAAATTTGACTAAAATTTCATCGGGATTTAGTTTGTTGGCGTATTTCTAATCAGATTTGACTAAAATTTCACCAGGATTTTGTTCGTCTGCGCATTTCAAATCAAATTTGAACAAAATTTCATCTAGATTTTATTCATTGGCACGTTTTCAATCAAATTTAACTAAAATTTGACATGATTTTGATTCATTGACACATTTCGAATAAGATTTGATTAAAATTTCATGCGGGTTTTTTCGTTGGCGCGTTTCCGATCAAATTAGACTAAAATTTCACGTGAGTTTTGCTTATTGATGTGATTCCAACAAAATTTAAATAAAATTTCACCAGGGTTTCATTCATTCCCATGTATCAAATCAAATTTGACTAAAATTTCATCTGAATTTTGTTCATTGGCGTTTTTCTAATCAAATTTCAGTAGAATTTCACATGAGTTTAGTTCATTGACACATTTCGAATCAAACTTGACTAAAATGTCATGCGGGTTTTTTCGTTGGCCCATTTCCATTCAAACTTGTCTAAAATTTTACATGAGTTTTGTTCATTAACGCGATTCCAATAAAATTTGACCTAAATTTTACTAGAGTTTTTTTTTATTGGTGTTCAAATCAAATTTGACTAAAATTTCACATGAGTATTTTCATTGGCGTGTGTACATACAAATTTGACTAAAATTTCACATGATTTTTGTTCGTGGCACATTTCCAATAAATTTTGAGTAAAATTTCTCACGAGTTTGGTTTATTGGCTCGTTCCATATCAAATTTGACTAAAATATAATATGAGTTTGGTTCATTGGCACATTTTGAATCAAATTTGACTAAAATTTCAAGTGGGTTTTTTCGTTGGCACATTTCTTATAAAGTTTGACTAAAATTTTGCCAGGGTTTAGTTTATTGGGGCGTATCAAATCAAATTTGACTAAAATTTCATTAGAATTTTGTTTGATGGCTCATTTCCTATCAAATTTGACTAAAATTTCACCGAAATTTAGTTCATTGGCGCGTTTCCAATCAAATTAGACTAAAATTTCTCATGGTTTTGTTCATTGCCCCCATTCCAAAAAAAATTCAATAAAATTTCATATGAGTTTTGTTCGTTGGCGTGTTTCCAAAAAAATTTCACGTGAGTTTCACTTGTTGGCGTGCGTCAAATCAAATCTAACTAAAATTTAACATAAGTTTTGTTCATTGGGGTGTTTCCAATCAAATTTGGCTGAAATTTCACCTGATTTCGTTCATTGGCGCATTTCCAATAAAATTTGACTAAAATTTCACATGAATTTTGTTCATTGGCGCATTTACAATAAAATTTGACTTAAATTTCACCTGAGTTTCACTCATTGGTGTGTATTAAATCAAATTTGACTAAAAATACATTTGAATTTTGTTCATTAGCTCGTTGCCAATCAAATTTAACGAAAATTTCACATGAGTTAGGTTCACTAGTGCATTTCCAATCAAATTTGACAAAAATTTCATTGAGATTTAGTTCACTAGCGCATTTCCAATCAAATTTGACGAAAATTTCTGCGTTCCCAATCAAATTTGATTAGAATTTCATCTCAATTTTGGTTTATTGGCGCGTTTCCAATCGAATTTGCCTAAAATTTCACGTGTAAAATTTCACATGAGTTTGGTTCATTGGCATTTCAAATCAAATTTAACTAAAATTTCAAGCAAATTTTTTCATTGGTAGGCTTCCAATCAAATTTGACTAAAATTTCACATGAATTTTGTTCATTGACGCGGTTCCAATAAAATTTGACTAAAATTTCATTAGGGTTTCATTCATTAGCATGTGTCAAATCAAATTTGACTAAAATTTCATCTAGATTTTGTTCGTTGGTGTGTTTCCAATCAAATTTAACTAAAATTTAACATGAGTTTCATTTATTGACATGATTCCAATAAAATTTGACTAAAAATTTTCAAGGGTTTCGTTCATTGGCGTGTATCAAATTTAATTTGACTAAAATTTCATCTGAATTTTGTTTGTTAGCTCGTTTCTAATCAAATTTGGCAAAACTTTCACCGGTGTTTCGTTCATTGGCCTGATTCCTATCAAATTTTACTTAAATTTCACATGAGTTTCGTTCGTTGGTGTGTTTCCAATCAAATTTGATTAAAATTTCACATAAATTTTGTGCATTGACATGATTCCAATAAAATTTGACAAAAATTTCTCCAGGATTTCGATTTGACTAAAATTCCACAGGATTTTGTTTGTTGGCGCATTTTCAATCAAATTTGACTAAAATTTTGCATCAGTTTGGTTCGTTGGCGCGTTTCCAGTCAAATTTGACTAAAATTTCACCTGAGTTCGGTACACTGGCACGTTTACAATCAAATTTCACTAAAATCTCACATGAGTTTGGTTCATTGATTAATTTCAAATCAAATTTGACAAAAATTCCATACGGGTTTATTCGTTGGTGGATTTCCAATCAAATTTGACTAAAGTTTTACATGAGTTTTTTTATTGACGCGATTCCAATAAAATTTGACTAAAATTTCACCAGGGTTTCGTTCGTTGGCGTGTATCAAATCAAATTTGACTAAAATTCCTCCAGAATTTTGTTTGTTGGAGCATTTCAAATTAAATTTGACTAAAATTTCATATGAATTTTGTTCGTTGGAGCGTTTCCAATCAAATTTGACTAAAATTTCACATTAATTTGGTACATTGGCACATTTCGAATCAAATTTGACTAAAATTTCAAGCTGTTTTGTTCGTCAGTGCATTTCAAATCAAATTTGACTAAAATTTCACCAGCGTTTCGTTCATTGATGTGTATCAAATCAAATTTGACCAAAATTTGACATGATTTTAGTTCATTGATACATTTCCAATCAAATTTGACTAAAATTTCACATGGGTTTGACTCATCGACACATTACGATTCAAATTTGAATAAAATTACATGTTGATTTTTTGTTGGCAAGTCTCCAATCAAATTTGACCAAAATTTCACATGACTTTTGTTTATTGATGCGACTCCAATAAAATTTGACTAAAACTTCACCAGGATTTCGTTCATTGGCGTGTATCAAATTAAATTCCACTAAAATTTCATCTGAATTTTGTTCGTTGGCGCGTTTCCAACCAAATTTGACTAAAATTTCACATGAGTTTGGTTCATTGACACATTTTGAATCAAATTTGACTAAAATTTCATACGGATTTTTTCGTTGGTGTGTTTTCATTCAAATTTGACTAAAATTTAACATAAGTTTCATTTATTGACGCGATTCCAGTAAAATTTGATTAAAATTTCACCAGGATTTCGTTCATTGGGTAGTATCAAATCAAATTTGACAAAAATTTTATTTGAATTTTATTCGTTAGCACTTTTAAATGAAATTTGACTAAAATTTCATATGAGTTTGGTTCATTGGCACATTTCGAATCAAATTTGACTAAAATTTCATGCGAGTTTTCCGTTGACGCATTTCCAATCAAATTTGACAAAAATTTCACGTTAGTTTTGTTCGTTGGCCCGATACGAATAAAATTTGACTAAAATTTTATATGAGTTCATTCATTGGTACATTTTCAATCAAATTTGACTAAAATTTCACATGAGTTTTGTTCGTTGGTGCGTCTACAATCAAATTTGACTAAAATTTCACCTGGGTTTCGTTCATTGGCCCAATTCCAATCAAATTTGACAAAAATTTCACATTGGTTTGGATCATTGGCGCGTTTCCAATCAAATTTGAATAAAATTTCACATGAGTTTGGTTCATTGGCACATTTCGAATTAAATTTGGCTAAAATTTCGAGTGAATTTTTCGTTGGCATGTTTCTTATGAAATTTAACTAAAATTTCACAGGGTCTCGTTCAATAGCATGTGGCAAATCAAATTTGACTAAAATTTTTTCAGAATTTTGATCGTTGGTACATTTCCAATCAAATTTGACTAAAATTTCGCATAGGTTTTGTTCATTGACGAGATTCCAATAAAATTTGATTAAAATTTCATCATGGTTTCATTCGTTGGCGTGTATCAAATCAAAATTGACTAAAATTTCACTAAAATTTTGTTCTCTGGCGCGTTTCAAAATAAATTTTACAAAAATTTTATCTGAATTTTGTTCGCTGGTGCGTTTTCAATAAAATTTGACTAAGATTTCATATGAGTTTGGTTCATTGACACATTTCAAATCAAATTTGACTAAAATTTCAAGCAGGGTTGTTCGTCAATGTGTTTCAAGTCAAATTTTACAAAAATTTCACTAGGGTTTCGTTCATTGGCGTGTATAAACAAATTTGACCAAGATTTGGCATGATTTTGGTTCATTGACTAAATTTTGACTAAAATTTCATTTGAATTTTGATCGTTGGCACGTTTTCAATCAAATTTAACTAAAATTTCACATGGGTTTGGTTCATTAGCGTGTTTCCAATCAAACTTGACTAAATTTCACTGTGATTTAGTTCATTGGTGTACTTCTAATTACATTTTACGAAAATTTCATCAGAATTTTGTTTGTGAGCGCGTTTCAAATCAAAATAGACAAAAATTTCATCTAGATTCTAATCAATGACACATTTTTAATAAAAGTTTACTAAAGTTTCACATGAGTTAGGTTTATTAACACTTCTCAATCAAATTTAACAAAAATTTCAGGGTGTTTTTTCATTGGTACTTTTCCAGTCAAATTTGACTAAAATTTTAGGAGAGTTTTGTTCATTGATGTGATTCCAATAAAATTTAACTAAAATTTCACTAGGGTTTCATTTATTGGCTTGTATCAAATAATATATGACTAAAATTTCATCTGAATTTTGATCGTTGGCGCGTTTCCAATCAAATTTGACTAAAATTTCACATGAATTTTGTTCATTGACGTGATTCCGATAAAATTTGACGAAAATTTCATCAGGGTTTCGTTCTTTGGCGTATATCAAATTAAACTTAACTAAAGTTTCACTTGGATTTTGTTCATTTGCGCGTTTCAAATTAAATTTTAAAAAATTTCATCTGAATTTTTTTCATTGGCATATTTGCAATCAAATTTGAGTAAAATTTTCACATGGGTTTGGTTTATTGGGATATTTCGAATAAAATTTGACTAAAATTTCACCAGGATTTCTTTCATTGGCGTGTAACAAATCAAATTTGAAAAAAATTTCATCTGAATTTTGTTCGTTGGAGTGTTTCCAATCAAATTTGATTAAAATTTCATATGAGTTTTGTTCATTGACGCAATTCCAATAATATTTGACTAAAATTTCACTAGGGTTTCGTTCATTGGCGTGTATCAAATCAAATTTGACTAAAATTTCACCAAGATTTTGTTCGTTGGAGCGTTTCAAGTTAATTTTGACTAAAATTTCATGCGAATTTTGTTCGTTGGCGCGTTTCCAACCAAATTTGACTAAAATTTCATGAGAATTTTTTAGTTGGCGCGCTTCCAATTCAATTTGACTAAAATTTCACCAGGGTTCCGTTCATTAGAGTGTATCAAATCAAGTCTAACTAAAATATCGTCTGGATTTTGTTCGTTGGTACGTTTCCAATCAAATTTGACAAAAATTTCGCATGAGTTTGGTTCATTGACATATTTCAAATGAAATTTGACTAAAATTTCATACAGGTTTTTTGTTGGCGCGTTTCCAATCAGATTTGACTAAAATTTCACCAAGGTTTCGTTCATTAGAGTGTATCAAATCAAGTTTGGCTAAAATTTCATCTGGATTTTGTTCGTTGGTGTATTTCCAAACAAATTTGACTAAAATTTGATCTGAGTTTGGTTCATTAACATGTTTCGATTCAAATTTGACTAAAATTTTATGCGAATTACTTCGTTGGCATGTTTCCAATCAAATTTGACTAAAATTTCACCAGACTTTTGTTCATTAGAGTGTTTCAAATCAAGTTTGACTAAAATTTTATCTGAATTTTTATCGTTGGTGTGTTTCCAATCAAATTTGACTAAAATTACATATGAGTTTTCTTCATTGACGCGATTCCGATAAATTTTGACTAAAATTTCACCAGGGTTTCGTTCTTTGGCGTGTATCAAATCAAATTTGACTAAAATTTCACTTGAAGTTTGTTCGTTGGCACATTTCAAATTAAATTTTACTAAAATTTCACCTAGATTTTGTTCATTGGAATGTTTGCAATCAAATTTGAGTAAAATTTCACATGAGTTTGATTTATTTGGACATTTCGAATAAAATTTGACTAAAATTTCACTAGGGTTTCGTTCATTGGCGTGTATCAATTCGAATTTGAGAAAAATTTCATCTGAATTTTGTTCGTTGGAGCGTCTCTAATCAAATTTTATTAAAATTTCACATGAGTTTTGTTCATTAACGCGATTCCAATAAAATTTGACTAAAATTTCACCGGGGTTTTATTCATTGGCCTATATCAAATCAAATTTGACTAAAATTTCACAAGAATTTGTTCGTTGGCGGGTCTCAAATTAAATTTAACTAAAATTTCATCTGAATTTGGTTCGTTGGCACGTTTCCAATCAAATGTGACTAAAATTTCACATAAGTTTGGTTCATTGACATATTTCAAATCAAATTTGACTAAAATTTCATGCGAGTTTTTTCGTTGGCATGTTTCCAGTCAAATTTGACTAAAATTTTATCAGGGTTTCGTTCATTAGAGTGAATAAAATCAAGTTTGACTAAAATTTCATCTAAATTTTGTTCGTTGGCGCATTTCTATTCAAATTTGACTAAAATTCCATGGGAGTTTTTTCGTTGGCGCTTTACCAATCAAATTTGACTAAAATTTCACATGAGTTTCGTTCATTAACTCAATTCCAAAAAAAAAATTGACTAAAATTTCACCAGATTTTCGTTCATAAGCACATTTCTAATCAAATTTTATTAAAATTTCATGTAAGTTTGGTTCATCAGCACATTTCCAATAAAATATGATTAAAATTTCAAGCTAGTTTGTTCATCAGTGCGTTTCAAATCAAATTTGACTAAAATTTCACCTGGGTTTCATTCATTGGCGTGCATCAAATAAAATTCGACCAAAATTTGTCATGATTTTGTTTCATTGACACATTTCCAATCAAATTTGACTAAAATTTCAAGAGGATTTTTTGGTGGGCTCATTTTCAATCAAATTTGAGTAAAATTACATCGGATTTTGTTCATTGGCGCGTTTCAAATTAAATTTGAATAAAATTTCATCTGGATTTTTTGTTGGCCTGTTTCTAATTAAATTTGACTAAAATTTCACATGAGTTTTGTTCATTGACCCGATTCAAATAAAATTTGACTAAAATTTCCCCAGGGTTTCGTTCATTGGTATGTATCAATCAAATTTGATTAAAATTTCAACTTAATTTTGATCGTTGGTGCATTTTCAGTCGAATTTGTAAAAAAAATCACATGAGTTTTGTTTATTGACGCGATTCCAATAAAATTTGACAAAAATTTCACTAGGGTTTCATTCATTGGCCTGTATCAAATCAAATTTGACTAAACTTTCATCTGAATTCTGTTCATTGGATTTTTTCCAATCAAATTTGGTTAAAATTTCACATGAGTTTTGTTCGTTGACGCGATTCTTATAAAATTTGACTAAAATTTCACCAGGGTTTCGTTCATTGGCATGTATCAAATCAAATTTGACAAAAATGTCACCAGGATGTTGTTCATTGGCGCGAGTCAAATCAAGTTTGACTTTAATTTAGTCTGAATTTTGTTCGTTAGAGCGCTTCCAATGAAATTTGACTAAAATTTCACATGAGTTTTGTTCAGTGGCCCGATTTCAAAAAAATGTGACTAGAATTTCACGTGAAATTCATTCATTTACGTGTATCAAATCAAATTTGACTAAAATTTCACATTAGTTTTGTTCATTGGCGTATTTCCTATTATATTCGACAAAAATTTTACCTTGGTTTCGTTCTTTGGCATGTATCAATTCAAATTAGACTAAAATTTCACACGATTTTTGTTCATTGGTGCATTTCAAATCAAATTTGACTAAAATTTCACATGAGGTTTGTTCGTTGGCGATTTTAGAATCAAATTTGACTAAAATTTTGCTTGGATTTTGTTTATTGGCCCAATTCCAAGCGAATTTGACTAAAATTTCACATGAATTTGGTTCATTGACTTAATTCGAATGAGATTTGACTAAACTTTCAAGTGGGTTTTTTCATTAGCACGTTTCCAATCAAATTTGACGAAAAATTTACCAGGGTTTCGTTCATTAGAGTGTATAAAATCAAGTTTGACTAAAATTTCATATGAATTTGGTTCGTTGGCGCGTTTCCAACCAAGTTCGACTAAATTTTCACATGCGTTTGGTTCATTGACCTATATCGAATCAAACTTGACTATGATTTCATGCAGGTATTTCATTGGCGCGTTTTCGATCAAATTTGACTAAAATTTTACCAGGTTTTTGTTCATTGAAATATATCAAATCGAGTTTAACTAAAATTTCATCTGAATTTTGTTCATTGGCACGTTTCTAATCGAATTTGACCAAAATTTCTCATGAGTTTGGTTTATTAACTCCTTTCGAATCAAATTTGACTAAAATTTCATAGAAATTTTTTCATTGGCGCTTTTCCAATCAAATTTGACTAAAATTTTACATTAGTTTTGTTCATTGATGCAATTCCAAAAAAATTGTACTAAAATTTCACCAGGGTTTCGTTCATTGGCGTATATCAAATCAAATTTGACTAAAGTCTCATCTGAATTTTGTCATTTCCAATCAAATTTTATTAAAATTTCACATGAGTTTTGTTCATTGACACGATTCCAATAAAATTTGACTAAAATTTCTCCAGAGTTTTGTTCCTTAGCATGTATCAAATCAAATTTGACTAAAATTTCACCAGGATTTTGTTCGTTGGTGCATTTCAAAATAAATTTGACTAAAATTTCGTCTGAATTTTGTTCGTTGGCGCATTTCTTACCAAATTTGACTAAAATTTCTCACGATTGTGGTTCATTGATATATTTCAAATCAAATTTAACAAAAATTTCATGTAGGTTTTTCCTTGGCGCGTTTCAAATCAAATTTGGCTAAAATTTCACCAGGGCTTCGTTCATTAGAGTGTATCAAATCAAATTTGACTAAAATTTCATCTGGATTTTGTTCCTTGGCGCGTTTCCAAATCAAATTTGACTAAAATTTCACTAGGGTTTCGTGAGTGTATCAAATCAAGTTTGACTAAAATTTCATCGTTGGCACGTTTCCAATCAAATTTGACTAAAATTTCACATGAGTTTTATTCATTGACCCAATTCTAATAAAATTCGTCAAAAATTTCACCAGGGTTTCGTTCTTTGGCATGTATCAAATTAAATTTGACTAAAATTTTACTTGAATTTTGCTCGTTGGCACATTTCAAATTAAATTTTACTAAAATTTCATCTGAATTTTGTTCATTTGCACGTTTGCAATCAAATTTGAGTAAAATTTCACATGTGCTTGGTTTATTGAGACAATTCGAATAAAATTTGACAAAAATTTCCCCATGGTTTGGTTCATTAGCATGTATCAAATCAAATTTGACAAAAATTTCATCTGAATTTTATTCATTGGAGTGTTTCCAATCAAATTTGATTAAAATTGCACATGAGTTTTGTTCATTGACGCAATTCCAATAAAATTTGACTAAGATTTCACCAGGGTTTCGTTCATTAGCGTGTATCAAATCAAATTTGACCAAGATTTTACCAGGATTTTGTTTGTTGGCGTGTTTTAAATTAAATTTGACTAAAATTTCATCTGAATTTTTTTGTTAGCGCGTTTCCAATCAAATTTGACTAAAATTTCACATGAATTTGGTTCATTGACATATTTCGAATCAAATTTGACAAAAAATTTATGTGAGTTTTTTCGTTGGCACATTTCCAATCAAATTTGACTAAACTTTTACTAGGGTTTCTTTCATTAGAGTACATCAAATCAAGTTTGATTATAATTTCATTTGAATTTTGTTTGTTGGCATGTTTCCAATTAAATTTGACTAAAATTTCCCATGCGTTTGGTTCATTGACATATTTCGAATCAAACTTGACTAAGATTTCGTGAGAGTTTTTTCGTTGGCCCGTTTCCAATCAAATTTAACTAAAATTTCACCAGGGTTTCATTCACTAGAGCGTATCAAATCAAGTTTGACTAAAATTTCATCTGAATTTTGTTCATTGGCGCGTTTCTAATCAAATTTGACCAAAATTTCACATGAGTTTTGTTCATTGACACCAATCGAATCAAATTTGACTAAAATTTGGAATTTTTTCGTTCGCGCTTTTCAATCAAATTTGACTAAAATTTCACATGAGTTTTGTTTATTGATGCAATTCCAAAAAAAAAAAAATTTGACTAAAATTTTAACCAAGTTTCGTTCATTGGTGTATATCAAATCTAATTTGACTAAAATCTCGTCTAAATTTTGTTCAGTGGAACGTTACCAATCAAATTTTATTCAAATTTCACATGAGTTTCGTTTGTTGACGTGGTTCCAATAAAATTTGACTAAAATTTTTCATGGATTTCGTTCATTGGCATGTATCAAATCAAATTTGACTAAAATTTTACCAGGATTTTGTTCTTTGGGGCATTTCAAATTAAATTTGATTAAAATCTTATTTGAATTTTGTTCGTTGGCACGTTTTCTACCAAAATTGACTAAAATTTCACATGAATTTGGTTCATTAACATATTTTGAATCAAATTTGACTAAAATTTCATGCGGGTTTTTTTCGTTGGCATGCTTCCAATCAAATTGAACTAATATTTCACTAGAGTTTCGTTCATTAGAGTGTATCAAATCAAGTTTGACTAAAACTTCATCTGGATTTTGTTCGTTGGCGCATTTCCAATCAAATTTGACAAAAATTCCTCATGACTTTGGTTCATTGACATATTTCAAATAAAATTTAACAAAAATTTCAGGCAGGTTTTTCCTTGGCGCGTTTCCAATCAAATTTGACTAAAATTTCACTAGGGCTTCATTCATTAGAGTGTATCAAATCAAGTTTGACTAAAATTTTATCTGGATTTTGTTCTTTGGCGCGTTTCCAAACAAATTTGACTAAAATTTCATATGAGTTTGGTTCGTTGACATGTTTTGAATCAAATTTGACAGAAATTTTATGCGAGTTTTTCGTTGGCTCATTTCCATTCAAATTTGACTAAAATTTCACTAGGGTTTCATTCATTAGAGTGTATCAAATCAAGTTTTACTAAAATTTCATCTGAATTTTGATCGTTGTTGTGTTTCCAATCAAATTTGACTAAAATTTCACATGAGTTTTCTTCATTGACGCAATTCCCATAAAATTTGACTAAAATTTCACCAGGGTTTCATTCTTTGGCGTGTATCAAATCAAATTTGACTAAGATTTCACTTGAATTTTGTTCATTGGCGCGTTTCAAATTAAATTTTACTAAAACGTCATCTAGATTTTGTGAATTAGCACGTTTGTAATCAAATTTGGGTAAATTTTCACATGAGTTTGGTTTATTGGGACATTTCGAATAAAATTTGACTGAAATTTAACCAGGGTTTCATTCATTGGCATGTGTCAAATCGAATTTGAGAAAAAATTCATCTGAATTTTGTTCGTTGGAGTGTTTCCAATCAAATTTGATTAAAATTTCACATAAGTTTTGTTCATTGACGCGATTCCAATAAAATTTGACAAAAAATTCATTAGGAATTTGTTCGTTGGCGCGTTTCAAATTAAATTTGACTAAAATTTCATTTGAATTTTGTTTGTCGACACGTTTCCAATCAAATTTGACTAAAATTTCACATGCGTTTGGTTCATTGACATATTTCGAATCAAACTCGATTAAGATTTCGTACAGGTTTTTTCGTTGGCGCGTTTCCAATCAAATTTGACTAAAATTTCACCAGAGTTTCATTCATTACCGTGTATCAAATCAAGTTTGACTAAAATTTCACCTGGTTTTTGTTTGTTCGTGCGTTTCTAATCAAATTTGACAAAAATTTCACATTAGCTTTGTTCATTGACACCTTTCGAATCAAATTTGACTAAAATTTCATGAAAATTTTTTCGTTGGCGCTTTTCCAATCAAATTTGACTAAAATTTCACATGAGTTTTGTTCATTGACGCAATTAAAAAAAATGACTATAATTTAACCAAGGTTTCGTTCATTGGCGTGTATCAAATCAAATTTGACTAAAATTTTGTTAGAATTTTGTTCATTGGAGCATTTCCAATCAAATTTTATTAAAATTTCACATGAGACAAATTCATTGACTCGATTTCAATAAAATTTGACTAAAATTTCACTTGAATTTTATTCATTAGCGCGTTTCAAATTAAATTTTACTAAAATTTCATTTGAATTTTTTGAATTGGCATGTTTGAAATCAAATTTGAGTGAAATTTCACATGATTTTTTGAATTGGCAAGTTTTGAAAAAATTTGACTAAAATTTCACGAGGGTTTCGTTCATTTGCACGTATCAAATCGAATTTGGCAAAAATTTCATCTGAATTTTTTTTGTTATAGCATTTTCAATCAAATTTGATTAAAATTTCACATAAGTTTTGTTCGCTAACGCAATTCCAATAAAATTTGACTAAAATTTCCCTAGGGTTTCATTCATTGGCATGTATCAAATCAAATTTTACTAAAATTTCACCAAGATTTTGTTCGTTGGCATGTTTCAAATTAAATTTGACTAAAATTTAATCTGACTTTTGTTCGTTGGCACGTTTCCAATCAAATTTGACTAAAATTTCACATGAGTTTGGTTCATTGACTTATTTCGAATCAAATTTGACTAAAATTTCATGTGGATTTTTTTGTTGGCACGTTTGCAATCAAATTTGACTAAAATTTTACCAGGGTTTCGTTTGTTATAGTGTATCAAATCAACTTTGACTAAAATTTCACATGCGTTTGGTCCATTGACATATTTCGATTCAAACTTGACTAAGATTTCATGTGGGTTTTTTCGTTGGCGCGTTTCCAATTAAATTTGACTAAAATTTCACCAGAGTTTCGTTCATTAGAGTGTATCAAGTCAAGTTTGACTAAAATTTGATCTGGATTTTGTTCATTGACGCGTTTATAATCAAATTTGACAAAAATTTCATACTAGTTTTGTTCATTGACACCTTTCGAATCAAATTTAACTAAAATTTCATGGAAATTTTTTCGTTGGCGCTTTGCCAATCAAATTTGACTAAAATTTTTTATGAGTTTTGTTCATTGACACAATTAAAAAAAATTAACTAAAATTTAACCAGGGTTTCTTTTCATTGGCGTGTATCAAATCAAATTTTGACTAAAATCTTATCTGAATTTTGTTCATTGGAGCATTTCCAATCAATTTTTTTTTTTAAATTTCACATGAGTCAAATTCATTGACACAATTTCAATAAAATTTGACTAAAATTTCCCCAAGTTTTCGTTCATTGGCATGTATCAAATCAAATTTGACTAAAATTTCATCTTAATTTTGTTCGTTAGGGCGTTTTCAGTCAAATTTGTCTAAAATTTCGCATGAGTTATGTTCATTGACGCGATTCCAATAAAATTTGACTAAAATTTCACCAGGGTTTCATTCATTGGCATGTATCAAATTAAATTTGACTAAAATTTCATCTGAATTTCTTTCGTTAGAGCGTTTCCAATCAAATTTGGTTAAAATGTTACATGAGTTTTGTTCATTGACGCGATTCCTATAAAAATTGACTAAAATTTCACCAGAGTTTTAATCATTGGCGTGTATCAAATCAAATTTGACTAAAATGTCTCCATGATTTTGTTCATTAGCACGAGTTATATCAAGGTTGACTAAAATTTCATCTGAATTTATTTCGTTGGAGTATTTCTATCAAATTTGACTAAAATTTCACATGAGTTTTATTCAGTGGCCCGATTCCAAAAAAATTTGACTAAAATTTCACATGAGTTTTGTTCATTGGTGTGTTTCCTATTATATTTGACAAAAAATTTACCTGAGTTTTGTTATTTGGCATGGATCAAATCAAATTGACTAAAATTTCACACGAGTTTTTGGTCATTGATGCGTTTTCAATCAAATTTAACTTATAATTCACATGAATTTTGTTCCTCAGTGCGTTTCAAATCAAATTTGACTAAAATTTTGCCAAGGTTACGTTAATTAGCGCGCATAATACCAAATTTGACTAAAATTTAACATGATTTTGGTTCATTGTCACATTTCCAATCAAATTTGACTAAAATCTCATGCAGGTTTTTTCGTTGGCGCATTTCGAATCATGTTTGAATAAAATTTCACAAGAATTTAGTTCATTGACATGATTCGAATAAAATTTGACTAAAATTTCACTAGGGTTTTGTTCGTCAATGTGAATCAAATCAAATTTGACGAAAATATCATCTGAATCTCATTCGTTGGCGCGTTTCTAATAAAATTTTACTAAACTTTTTCATTAGTTTGGTTCAATGACAAATTTCGAATCAATTGACTAAAATTTCATGCGGGTTTTTTTGTTGACGCATTTTCAATCAATGTTGACTAAAATTTCACCAGGGTTTCGTTAATTGGTGTGAATCAAATCAAATTTGACTAAAATTTCATTTGAATTTTGTTTGCATGTTTCCATTCAAATTTGATTAAAATTTCCCATAAGTTTGGTTCATTGACAAATTTCGAGTCAAATTTGACTAAAATTTCATGCAGGTTTTTTCGTTGGTGCGTTTCCAATCAAATTTGACTAAAATTTTACATGAGTTTTGTTCATTGACATGATTCCTATAAAATTGAACTAAAATTTCACCAGGGTTTCGTTCATTGGCGTGTATCGAATCTAATTTGACTTAAATTTAGTCTGAATTTTGTTCATTGGCACGTTTCCAAACAAATTTGACTAAAAATTTTCATGAGTTTGGTTTATTTACACATTTTCAATCAAATTTGACTAAAATTTCATGTGAGTTTTTTCTTTGGTGCGCTTCGGTTCAAAATTGTCAAAAATTTCACATGAGTTTTGTTCATTCGCACGATTCCAATAAAATTTAAACAAAATTTCACTAGCGTTTCATTCATGAGCGTGTATCAAATCAAATTTGAATAAAATTTCATCTAAATTTTGTTGGCAGGTTTCCAATCAAATTTAACTAAACTTTCACATGAGTTTGGTTCATTGATACATTTTGAATCAAGTTTGTTTAAAATTTCATGCGTGTATTTTCGTTAGCGCATTTTCAATCAAATTTGACTAAAATTTCACATGAGTTTTGTTCATTGACTCGATTTCCATAAAATTTGACTAAAATTTCACCATGGTTCGTTCATTGGCGTGTATCAAATCAAGTTTGACTAAAATTTCATCTGAATTCGGTTCGTTGGCACATTTCTAATCTAATTTGATTGAAATTTCACATGAGTTTCATTCATTTACACCTTTCGAATAAATTTGACTAAAATTTCATGAGGATTTTTTCATTAGCACTTTTCTAATCAAACTAGACGAAAATTTCACATGACTTTTATTCATTGATGCGATTCCAATAAAATTTGACTAAAATTTCACCAAGGTTTCATACATTGGCTTGTATCAAATCAAATTTGACAAAAATTTCATCTGAATTTTGTTCGTTTGAGCGTTTCCAATCAAATTTGATTGAAATTTCACAAGAATTTTGTTCATTGATGTGATTCCAACAAAATTTGACTAAAATTTCACCGGGGTTTCGTTCATTGGCAAGTATCAAATCAAATTTGACTAAAATTTCATTTGAATTCTGTTTTTTGGAGCGTTTCAAATCAATTTTGATTAAAATTTCACATGAGTTTTGTTCATTGACCTCATTCCAATAAAATTTGACTAAAATTTCACCTGGATTTCGTTCATTGGCGTGTATCAAATCAAATTTGACTAAAATTTCACAAGGATTTTGTTCGTTGGTGCGAGTAAAATCAAATTTGACTAAAATTTCATCTAAAGTCCGTTCATTGGCACATTTCCAATCAAATTTGACTAAAATTTCACATGAGTTTGGTTCATTGACATATTTCGAATCAAATTTGACTAAAATTTCATCCAAATTTTTTTGTTGGCGTGCTTTCAATAATATTTGACTAAAATTTCACCAGGTTTCATTCATTAGTGTCTAACAAATCAAATTGGACAAAAATTTCATCCGAATTTTGTTTGATGGCGTGTATCAAATCAAATTTGACTAAAATTTCACTACGATTTTGTTCGTTGATGCATTTCCAATAAATTTGTGTAAAACTTCACATGAGTTTTGTTTATTGACGCGATTCCAATAAAATTTGACTAAAACTTCACTAGTGTTTCGTTCATTGGCGTGTATCAAATCAAATTTGACTAAAATTCCATTTGAATTCTGTTTGTTAGTGCATTTCCAATCAAATTTGACAGAAATTTCACATGAGTTTTGTTCATTGATGGGATTCCAACAAAATTTTACTAAAATTTCGCAATGGTTCCGTTCATCGGCGTGTATCAAAACAAATTTGACTAAAATTTCGTCTGAATTTTTTTTGGCACATTTTCAATCAAATTTGACTAGAATTTCACATGAGTTTGGTTCATTGACACATTTCGAATCAAATTTGACGAAAATTTCATGCGGATTTTTGCATTTGCGCGTTTCCAATAATATTTGACTGAAAATTCACTAGGTTTCGTTCTTTAGTGTCTAACAAATTAAATTGGACTAAAATTTCATCAAAATTTTGTTTTATGGCTGGTATCAAATTAAATCTGACTAAAATTTCTCCAGAATTTTGTTCGTTGGTGTGCTTCCGATCAAATTTGAGTAAAATTTCACATGAGTTTTGTTCATTGACACGATTCCACTAAAATTTGACTTAAATTTCACCAGTGTTTCATTCATTAGCTTGTATCAAATCAAATTTGACTAAAATTTCATCCAAATTTTGTTCTTTAGCGCGTTCCCAACCAAATTTGACAGAAATTTCACATGAGCCCTGTTCATTGACGGGATTCTAATAAAATTTGACTAAAGTTTCACAAGGGTTTCATTCATTGGCGTGTATCAAATCAAATTTGACTAAAATTTCATCTAAATCTTTTTTGCTCATTTCCAATCGAATTTAACTAGAATTTCACATGAGTTTGGTTTATTGACAGATTTCAAACCAAATTTGATTAAAATTTCGTGCGAATTTTTTTCGTTGGTGCGTTTCCAATCAAATTTGACTAAAATTTCACAAGAGTTTTGTTCATTGACACAATTTAATAAAATTTGATGAAAATTTCACCAAGGTTTCGTTTAGTAGCGTGTATCAAATCAAATTTGACTAAAATTTTATCTGAATTTTGTTCGCGCGTTTCCAATCAAATTTGACTAGAATTTCATATAAGTTTAGTTCATTGACACAATTCGAATCAAATTTGACTAAAATTTCATATAAGTTTTGTTCATTGACGCGATTCCAATAAAATTTGACTAAAATTTTACCAAGGTTTCATTCATTGGCATGTATCAAATCAAATTTGACTTAAATTTCATCTAAATTTTGATCGTTGTCATGTTTCCAATCAAATTTGACTAAAATTTCGTATGAGTTTTATTAATTGACGCGATTCCAATAAAATTTGACTAAAATTTCACCAGTGTTTCGTTCATTGGCATGTATTAAATCAAATCTAACTAAAATTTCATTTGAATTTTGTTCGTTGGAGTGTTCCAGTCAAATTTGACTAGAATTTCACATGAGTTCGGTTGATTGACACATTTCGGATCTAATTTGACTAAAATTTCATGCGAGTTTTTTCGTTGGTTCGTTTCCAATCAAACTTGACTAAAATTTCACCAGGTTTCGTTCATTAGTGTCTAACAAATCAAATTGGACTAAAATTTCATCTAAATTTTGTTTGATGACATTTATCAAATCAAATTTGACTAAAATTTTACCAGAATTTTGTTCATTGGAGGGTTTCAAATTAAATTTACTAAAATTTCATCTAGATTTCATTCGTTGGTACGTTTCCATTTAAATTAGAGTAAAATTTCACATGAGTTTTGTTCATTGTTTCCAGTAAAATTTGACTAAAATTTCACCAGTGTTTTGTTCATTGGCATGTATCAAATTAAATTTGATTAAAATTTCATTTGAATTTTGTTCGTTAGTGTGTTTCCAATCAAATTTGATAGAAATTTCACATGAGCTTTGTTCATTGACGTGATTCCAATAAAATTTGAATAAAATTTCACCAGGGTTTCGTTCATTGGCGTGCATTAATTCAAATTTGACAAATTTTTTATCCAAATTTTGTTGGGACATTTTCAATCAATTTGACTAGAATTTCACATGAGTTTGGTTCATCAACACATTTCGAATCAAATTTGACTAAAATCTTTAATGCGAGTTTTTTCGTTGGCGCGTGTCTAATAAAATCTAACTTAAATAATCCAATAAAATTTGACTAAAATTTCACTAGAATTTCGTTCATTGGCATGTATCAAATTAAATTTGACTAAAATTTGATCAGAATTTTGTTGGTACGTTTCCAATCAAATTTGATAAAAATTCACATGAGTTTGGTTCTTTGACACAATTCGAATCAAATTTGAATAAAATTTATTGCGGGTTTTTCCATTGACATGTTTTCACTTAAATTTAACTAAAATTTCACATGACTTCTTTTCATTGACACAATTTCAATAAAATTTGACTTCAATTTCACCAGGGTTTCGTTCATTGCCCTGAATTAAACCAAGTTTGACTAAAATTTCATCTAAATTTTGTTTGTTGGTCGTTTCTAATCAAATTTGACCAAAATTTCATATGAGTTTGATTTATTAACACCTCTCGAATAAAATTTGGCCAAAATTTCATGCGGGTTTTTTTGTTTGCGTGTTCCGATAAAATTTATCTAAAATTTCACGAGTTTTGATCATTGGCGCGATTTCGATAAAATTTGACAAAAATTTCACCAGATTTCATTTATTGGTGTGTATCAAATCAAATTTGAATAAAATTTCATCTGAATTTTGTTGCCGCGTTTCCAATCAAACTTGACTAAAATTTCACATGAGTTTGGTTCATTGACACATTTCAAATCAAATTTGACTAAAATTTCACATGAATTTTGTTCATTAACATGATTCCAATAAAATTTGACTAAAATTTTCCCAGGATTTCGTTCATTGGCATACATCAAATCAAGTTTGAGTAAAATTTCTTTTGAATTCCATTCGTTGGCATGTTTGTAATCAAAGTTGACTGAAATTTAATATGAGTTTGGTTCATTGACACCTTTTGAATAAAATTTGACTAAAATTTCATGCAGATTTTTTTGTTGGTGCTTTTCCTATCAAATTTGACTAAAATTTCACATGAGTTTTATTCATTGATGCGATTCCAATAAAATTTGACGAAAATTTTATTAGGGTTTTGTTCATTGGCGTGTATCAAATCAAATTTGAGAAAAAATTTATCTGAATTTTGTTCGTGGAGCGTTTAAAATCAAATTTGATTGAAACACGTGTTTTGTTCATTGACACCTTTCAAATCAAATTGGACTAAAATTTCATGGGAATTTTTTCATTGGCGCTTTTCCAATAATATTTGACTAAAATTTCACATGAGTTTTGTTCATTGATGCAATTTCAAAAAAATTGACTAAAATTTTACCGGGGTTTCGTTCATTGGCGTGTAACAAATCAATTTTAAAAAAATCTCATCTGAATTTTGTTTATTGGAGCGTTTCCAATCAAATTTTATTAAAGTTTTACATGAGTTTTGTTCATTAACGCAATTCCAATAAAATTTGACTAAAATTTCTCCAGGATTTCGTTCATTGGCATGTATCAAATCAAATTTGACAAAAATTTCATCTCAATTTTGTTCGTTGGTGTATTTTCAGTCGAATTTGTCTAAAATTTCATATGAGTTTTGTTCATTGACGTGGTTCCAATAAAATTTGATTAAAATTTCACCAGAGTTTCATTCGTTGCCGTGTATCAAATCAAATTTGACTAAAATTTCATCTGAATTCTGTTAATTGGAGCATTTCCAATCAAATTTAGTTAAAATTTCACATGATTTTTGTTCATTGACACGATTCCTATAAAATTTGACTAAAATTTCACCAGGATTTCATTCATTGGTATGTATCAAATCAAATTTGACTAAAATGTCATTAGGATTTTGTTCATTAGCGCGAGTCGAATCAAGTTTGACTGAAATTTTTCATTTGAATTCTTTTCGTTGGAGCGTTTCCAATCAAATTTGTCTAAAATTTCACGTGAGTTTTGTTTAGTGGCCCAATTCCAAAAAAAAATTGACTAGAATTTTACGTGAGTTTCATTCATTAGCATGTATCAAATCAAATTTGGCTAAAGTTTTATATGGGTTTTGTTCATTGGCGTGTTTCCTATTATATTTGACAAAAATTTTACCTGAGTTTTGTTCTTTGGCTTCTATCAAATCAAATTGACTAAAATTTCACATTAGTTTTGTTCCTCAGTGCATTCAAATTAAATTTTACTAAAATTTCATCAGGGTTACGTTCATTAGCATGTATAACACCAAATTTCACTAAAATTTCGCATGATTTTGGTTCATTGTCACATTTCCAATCAAATTTAACTAAAATCTCATGCAAGTTTTTTCGTTGGCGCATTTCCAATCAAATTTGAATAAAATTTCACAAGAATTTAGTTCGTTGACAAGATTCAAATAAAATTTGACAAAAACTTCAATAGCGTTTCGTTCTCCATTTTGTATCAAATCAAATTTGACGAAAATTTCATCTGAATCTCGTTCGTTGGCGTGTTTTGAATAAAATTTGACTAAAATTTCTCATTAGTTTGGTTCAATGACACATTTCGAATCAATTGACTAAAATCTCAGGCGGGTGTTTTCGTTGGATCATTTCCAATTAAATTTGAATAAAATTTCACAAGAATTTAGTTCATTGACAAGATTCGAATAAAATTTGAATAAAATTTCGGCAGGGTTTCGTTCTTCAGTGTGTATCAAATTAAATTTGACGAAAATTTCATTTGAATCTCGATCATTGGCGTGTTTCTAATAAAATTTGATTAAAATTTCTCATTAGTTTGGTTCAATAATACATTTACAATCAATTGACTAAAATTTCATGCGGTATTTTGTTGGCGTATTTCCAATCAAATTTGACTAAAATGTTACTAGGGTTTAGTTCATTGTCGTGTATCAAATCAAATTTGATTAAAATTTCATCCGAATTTTGTTTGCGCGTTTGCATTCAAATTTGGTTAAAATTTCACATAAGTTTGGTTCATTGACAAATTTCGAATCAAATTTGACAAAAATTTCTAGCAGGTTTTTTCGTTGGCGCGTTTCCAATCAAATTTATCTAAAATTTCAGATGAGTTTTGTTCATTGACATGATTCCTATAAAATTTGACTAAAATTTCACCAGGGTTTCGTTCTTTGGCGTGTATGAAATCTAATTTGACTAACATTTCATCTAACTTCTGCTCTTGGAGCGTTTCCAATCAAATTTGGTTAAAATTTCACATGAGTTTTGTTCATTGACGTGATTCCAATAAAATTTGACTAAAATTTTTCCTGGGTTTCGTTCATTTGCATGTATCAAATCAAATTTGACTAACATTTCACAAGGATTTTGTTCGTTGGAGCGAGTCAAATCAAATTTGACTAAAATTTCATCTAAATTTGGTTTATTGGCACGTGTCCAATCAAATTTGACTAAAATTTTACATGAGTTTGGTTCATTGACACATTTCGAATCAAATTTGACTAAAATTTCATGCGAGTTTTTCGTTGGCACGTTTCCAATACTATTGATTAAAATTTTACCAGGTTTCATTCATTAGTGTCTAACAAATAAAATTGGACTAAAATTTTGTTTGAATTTTGTTTGATAGCATGTATCAAATCAAACTTGACTAAAATCACATCAGGATTTTGGTCGTTGGCACGTTTTCAATCAAATTTGAGTAAAATTTCACACGAGTTTTGTTCATTGACGCGATTCCAATAAAATTTGACTAAAATTTCACTAGTGTTTCGGTCATTGGCGTGTATCAAATCAAATTTGACTGAAATTTCATCTGAATTTTGTTCGTTAGTGCATTTTCAATCAAATTTGACAGAAACTTCACATGAGTTATTTTCATTGACGGGATTCCAATAAAATTTGACTAAAATTTCACACGGGTTTCATTCATTGGCGTGTATCAAATGAAATTTGACTAAAATTTCGTCTGAATTTTTTCGACGCATTTCCAATCAAATCTGACTAGAATTTCAACTGAGTTTGGTTCATTGACACATTTTGAATTGAATTTGACAAAAATTTCATGCATGTTTTTTCGTTGGTGTGTTTCCAAACAAATTTGACTAAAATTTCACATGAGTTTTGTTCATTGACGCGATTTAATAAAATTTGACAAAATTTTCACCAGGGTTTCGTTCAGTGGCATGTATCAAATCAAATTTTACTAAAATTTTATCTTAATTCTATTTGCACGTTTCCAATCGAATTTGACTCGAATTTCACTTGAGTTTAGTTCATTGACATAATTCAAATCAAATTTGACTAAAATTTCATATGAGTTTTGTTTATTGACATGATTTCAATAAAATTTGACTAAAATTTCAACAGGGTTTCGTTCATTGTCTTGTATCAAATCAAATTTGACTAAAATTTCATCTGAATTTTGATCGTTGACGCATTTCCAATCAAATTTGACTAAAATTTCGCATAAGTTTTGTTAATTGAAGCGATTTCAATAAAATTTGACTACACTTTCACCAGGGTTTTGTTCGTTGTCATGTATCAAATCAAATTTGACTAAGATTTCACTAGGATTTTGTTCGTTGGCACATTTCAAATTAAATTTTACTAAAATTTCGCTTGAATTTTATTCGTTGACACGTTTCCAATCAAATTTAACTAAAATTTCAAGCGTGTTTGCTCGTTAGAGCTTTACAAATCATATTTTACTAAAATTTCACCCGGGTTACGTTCATTTGCATGTATAATACCAAATTTGACGAAAAATTGACATGATTTTGGTTCATTGTCACATTTCCAATCAAATTTGACTAAAATCTCATGCGAGTTTTTTCGTTAGCACATTTCCAATCGAATTTGACTAAAATTTCACAAGAATTTAGTTCATTGACGGGATTCGAATAAAATTTAACTAAAATTTCACTAGGGTTTCATTCTTCAGTGTGTGTCAAATCAATTTGGACAAAAATTTCATTTGAATCTCCTTCGTTGGCGTGTTTCTAACAAAATTTGACTAAAACTTTTCATTAGTTTGGTTCATTGACACACTTCAATTCAATTGACTAAAATTACATGGGGGCTTTTTCGTTGGTGCGTTTCCAATCAATTTTGACTAAAATTTCATGCGGATTTTTTCGTTGATACGATTCCAATAAAATTTGACTAAATTTTCACCGGGGTTTCGTTCATTGGCATGTATCAAATCAAATTGGAGTAAAATCTCATCTGAATTTTGTTCATTGGAGCGTTTCCAATAAAATTTGACAAGAATTTCACACAAGTTTGGTTGATTGACACATTTCAAATGAAATTTGACTAAAATTTCATGCAGGTTTTCTTTGTTGGCGCTTTTTCAATCAAATTGGACTAAAATCTCATCTGAATTTTGTTTGATGGCATGTTTCAAATCAAATTTGACTAAATTTCACAAGAATTTTGTTAGTTGGCGTGTTTCAAATTAAATTTGACTAAAATTTCATCTGAATTTTGTTCATTGGTATATTTCCAATCAAATTCGAGAAAAAATTCACATGAGTTTTGTTCATTGATGCGATTCCAAAAAAATTCGACTAAAATTTCACCAGTGTTTCGTTCATTGGCGTGTATCAAATCAAATTTGCCTAAAATTTCTTCTGAATTTTGTTCATTGGCCCGTTTCCAATCAAATTTGATAGAAATTTCACAAAAGTTTTTTTCATTGATGTGATTCCAATAAAATTTGAATAAAATTTCACCAAGGTTTCGTTCATTAGTGTGCATTAAATCAAATTTGAAAAAAATTTCATCCGAAGTTTGTTGGCGTATTTTTAATCAAATTTGACTGGAGTTTCACATGAGTTTGGTTCATTGACGCATTTCAAATCAAATTTAACTAAAATTTTTAATGCGGGTCTTTTCATTGACGCGTTTCCAATCAAATTTGACTAAAATTTCACATGAGTTTTGTTCATTGATGCGAGTCTAGTAAAATTTGACTAAAATTTCACCAGGGTTTCATTCATTAGCGTGTATCAAATAAAATTCGACAAAACTTTTATCAGAATTTTGTTGGCCCGTTTCCAATCAAATTTGACTAGAATTTCACATTTGTTTGGTTCATTGACACAATTCGAATCAAATTTGACTAAATTTCTTGCGGGTTTTTCCGTTGGTGCCTTTCCACTCAAATTTGACAAAAATTTCACATGACTTCCTTTCATTGACGCGATTTCAATAAAATTTGACTAAACTTTGGCCAGGGTTTCGTTCATTAGCGTGTATCAAACCACGTTTGACTAAAATTTCAAATTTTGTACGTTGGTCCATTTCTAATCAAATTTGACAAAAAATTCACATGAGTTTGATTCAGTCACACCGTTCGAATAAAAATTTGATGAAAATTTCATGCGGGTTTTTTCGTTTGGGCGTTTTCGATAAAATTTATCTAAAATTTCGCATGAGTTTTGTTCATTGGCGTGATTCCAATAAAATTTGATTAAAATTTCACCAGATTTCGTTCTTTGGTGTGTATCAAATCAAATTTGAATAAAATTTCATTTGAATTTTGTTGCCGTGTTTCCAATCAAATTTGACTAAAATCTCACATGAGTTTGGTTCATTGACACATTTCGAATCAAATTTGACTAAAATTGCATGTGAGTTTTTTTGTTGGCATGTTTCCAATCAAATTTAACTAAAATTTCACATGAGTTTTCTTAATTGACGTGATTCCAATAAAATTTGACTAAAATTTCATCAAGGTTTTGTTCGTTGTCATGTATCAAATTAGATTTGACTAAAATTTCACTAGAATTTTGTTCGTTGGTGCGTTTCAAATTAAATGTTACTAAAATTTCACCTGGATTTTATTCGTTGACATGTTTGCAATCAAATTTGACTAAAATTTCCGACGTGTTTGTTCGTCAATGCATTTCAAATCAAAATTTACTAAAATTTTACTAGGGTTACATTCATTAGCGTGTATAATACCAAATTTGACCAAAATTTGACATAATTTTGGTTCATTGTCAAGTTTCCAATCAAATTTGACTAAAATATCATGTGGGTTTTTTCGTTAGCGTATTTCCAACCAAATTTGACTAAAATTTCACAAGAATTTTGTTCATTGATAGGATTCGAATAAAATTTAACTAAAATTTCACTAGAGTTTCATTCGTCAGTGTGTATCAAATCAAATTTGACGAAAATTTCATCTGAATCTCGTTCGTTGGACCATTTCTAATAAAATTTGACTAAAATTTTTCATTAGTTTGGTTCATTGACACATTTCGATTCAATTGACTAAAACTGCATGTGGGTATTTTTGTTGGTGCGTTTCCAATCAACTTTGACTAAAATTTCATGCGGATTTTTTCATTAACGCGATTTCAATAAAATTTGACTAAAATTTCAGAGGGTTTTTTTCATTGGCATGTATCAAATCAGGTTTGACTAAAATTTTATCTGAATTTTGTTTGTTGGAGCATTTCCATTCAAATTTAACTAGAATTTCGCGTGAGTTTGGTTGATTGACTGATTTCGATTCAAATTTGCCTAAAATTTCACGCAGGTTTTTTCGTTGGCGCGTTTCCAATCAAATTTGACTAAAATTTTACTTCTTAGAACTCATCCAATTGATATTCCCATGAATCCTAATGTAAAGCTTTTGAAGGATGAAGGAGAACCACTTGGTAAATCAAAAAAATATCATCGTTCTGTTGGAAAATTGAATTATCTTAGCATCGTACAGCCAAATGTTTCTTATGTAGCCAACATCGTTAGTCAGTTCTTGAATGCTACTCAAGTTTCTCATTGGAAGGTTATGTTATATTTTATTCGGTATTTGAAAAAGCTCCAGGTTTTAAATTATTGTATAAGCTAAATGGACATATTAGTGTAGAAAGGTTTATAGATGCAGATTGGGAAGGATCTCCATCAAATAGAGATGATCCACTATCGGTTTCTGTACTCTTTTTGATAGTAATCCTATATCTTGGAAAAGTAAGAAACAAACTATAGTAGTAAGGTCTAGTGCAGAAGCGGAATAGAGGGCGATGACTTATATTACTAGTGAGTTGATGTGGTTCCAGCACTTTTTTCAAGAAAAATCAATCTCTCACCTTCTACTCCCATACCGATGTTTGTAATAATCTGGCTACCCTACATATAAGATCTGAGACTAGCTTATTATATATTTACGAAGTCGTTAGCCTGTAATAGGTAGAGATTTTTTTGTTCCAAAGCTGGGCTTATATGATATATATACTCCAACTTGAGAGGGAGTGTTAAGAAAGTAAATCAATTAGGAATAATGTACATTAGACAAGTGCACTATTTAGTTTCTATATGTGTACAAGTTACATTTCCATATAATGAAAGAAGATGAGAGGAAGAGATTACCTTCTTCTCTCAAAAAGTTCATATCAAACTATTCGAACAATATGTATCTTGATCCCTTGTGTTTTAAAGATAGAGACATGCCTGAGACGGTATTTTGGACAGCATTTCTTTTTTTATCGGTTGGCACAATGCTTTAGAAGTGTTGATGGTTAGATATTTAGCTAGATGAAGAAATTTAGGCCGTGTCTAGCACAAACTTCAATTTGAAAACATAAAAAGGGAGAAGAATATTGTCTCTTTCTATTAGAGACTAGATAATCAAGCTAATGAACATGTAAATGAAGTGATGCAAAGGGATATAGATATGCTAGCTATTCCAGCATTTGTGTATAATGTTGTGATTGAACCAGTTTAATATGCAATCCTATCTCCCTATCAAAACTATAGAAATAAGCCAATAAAGAGAGACTAACTACTAAATAAGCTAACATTCTGGTTCTATGAGTTCCATCAGCAAAATTTCATACAAGAACCAAAAGCACATATCAGTTTTAAGAAAATGCATGAAAGAACAGACTAAGCTCAGGGAAAAATCCACCATAGACTTTAGAACTCACCCTATTTGTGGGAAAATATATGCCAGCCCCTACTCTCATTTCGGTTACATCTCTCGAGGCTGCACCCTCGCTTTCATGTTGAGTTTCCTAGTTGTTTCTGTCGTTATTATTTTTGATAGGTCCAGTATTGTAACTGGCGATTCTGTGAACAAAAGGGACTAAATTGAATATTTGTAATAGTCAAGGATTTGGTTGTAATCATGTATAGTTGAATTAGGTAGTCTAGGGTTCGAGATTGAGATTGGAATAAGTAAAGAAGATCACCCGCTTCTCACCAGGCCATCGCTTGAGCATTAGAAATAGAGAGTCTGTTGCTTGCCTTTTGCCCACGCTTCACTCGAGTGACATATTTACGTGGCCTACCCTAGTTCGCGGTTCTGGAGAATTCTACACGGTCCAAGACACCTGTTTGCCCCCAGATATAAATACTATAAGTCATGGACGATTTTCATAGAGGTTGCACATTGAGCTTTCACATCTAAGCACCTACGTATGATTTGAGAGATTCAAAAACAAGATTCAACAGTGAATTCATTATTATCATCCTTGTGATCTTGCAACCCAGTTTTGGAAAAACATCAAGGCTACATAATAAAAAACACCTAGTGTCCTTAATTCTTTAAGGAACGGGCTCTCTCATTGGGCATTGAGAGAGGTGGATTTCAAACGCGGTACAAGCACAAGAACGGGAGGTTCTTGGTGTTCTACATGGAGATGCAATTGGTAGAAGATCAGGAGGCTGAAATCGACAGTAGGTCTCGAAAGCTGCAGGAGGTAGATTGAGACTTCTAGTGGAAGAGCTAGATAACAACTAGGTAGTAGATCGTGAGACTGGTAGATAGACAGCGAATCTTGGAGTTTGAAACTCATATAATTTATAGTGGAGGTACTGACTCGGTCACAGAGTTTTCCCACGTTGTATTTATCCGTCAACAAATTATGTGTTGTTTATTGCTTTCATTATAATTGCTTGTGGCATTCAAACATAGGAAAAATGGACTTGAATGTTTAATCATCTAGATAACTAATTAATTGTGACTTGTTGCGTTAATTAGTCTAATCCGCACGTAAGGTCAAACTACCACCACAACAAAAACAGCTTTTTGTAACATTCAAAAAATATTGCTGAAGACTTTTTGCAACGTTTGGACATATGTTGCAAACCTCAATGTTGTCGTAGAGCGGAAGGATACAACAACATTTTTTAAACATTGCGAAAGACCTTCGGCAACGTTTTTTAAACGTTTTCGTAGACACTTACGGCAATGTTTTTCAAACATTACGAAAGATACTACAACGTTTTTTAAACGTTGCCATAGATTCTACGACAACGTTTTTTTTGTCTACGGCAACATTTAAAAAACGTTGCCATAGAAACTTACCGCAACTTTTTTTATATTAACAGTAATTTATGTAAATTGACTTGCAAAATTGAAAATGACAAATTTTGAAATTGCATAAAAATTGATAATTTCATTACAAATTTTTGAATCCATACACTTGAATACATAATGTGAAACATGGCAATATTCTCCTATACACTTGAATACATAATGCGAAATATGCCAGCATGCTATTGAAAAACATAACCACTTCTCTTCATCTAATTCATATTGAAATTAATGATATTTTAAGATGCCCTTGTACCAAGCTTTAGCGTCATGTACTGCTCATCCCAACCCTCATTGCTCTCAACAATTGCAAGTCCTTTTTTATTTAGTAATCTAATAGTAAGCTAAAGAATTAGTAACAATCTCCAAAGAATTGCCAAGGTAGTCCAGAAAATACATTATTGGCAAGGTCAACTCTGGTTTTACACGTGGTGCTCCAGTTGCAGTGTTGCTCTCTGATTGAGTAGCTTTTCCTGTTGCAGCAACAACCTTGTCCACTTTCAACTTTTTCTATGTGGAGCCTCCTTTTCCGCTATCAACTTATCTTTTCTGAACATGAAAGAAGAGTAGTCAAAAAAGAAATGCAAGTGAACTTGAAAGGCGCAATGAATCTAGAATGACGAGTATATGAGGACTCTTTAGGCTTAGATTACAATTTGCAGCTAAAGATGCATAAATTTAAAACATCCAGTACCTTATTTTCTTCCAATTTCCCTTCTTTCACTTATCCATCAGCTTCATCTGAATCCATAATCCGGCCTCCTGCTGTCTCCAATCTTTCTCCCAAGGAATCTTCAAGCAACTTTAACAATTTAAATGGCTTTATAACTCTAAATGAGGAAATCATCTATTCACTATGTCCATAATATTTAAGCATACATCATTTTGCCAGGAGGAGGACAAGAAAAATTAAAGCATGAAGGGTTGGCAGGTTGTATACAAGGTCGGCCAGGTCCCTCCTGGTCTAAGTCCAACACATTGTAGGCAGTAAACAAGCACCATGGCATGGGCAACCATAGGAGATCCTGTCTATCTCTCTCTCCCCAGTAAAGAAGAATTTGAAATGGAGCTCTCGAGTCTTTTTGATATCTGACTCCCTATATGTTACAAAAAGAAAGGACGTCTAAAGCAAAAATAAAAAATAAAAATAAAGAAATTTTTTGAGTCAGAGCTTGTAACAAATAGAAATAATTAGTCCACGATTGAAAGAAAATTAACATAAAAGAATGGATAGGATTCTTAGTTAACCAGCAACCAGCTTATGGCTGTATTCTTGTACCTGTCAATCGATCCAATTCCTATTCCCAACAAATGAGGAAGAGCACTTGCTCCCTTGAACCCCTGTATCTACCCAACCTAGAATTTAAATCCAACACGTCCAATTGTCACTACCATTAAATACATACAGACCTATCAGGAAAAATAGTAAAGATGTTCAAAGAGTAGAAACCGAACCATAATAAGTGACTACATCGTGGCATACCAATTAGCCTAAAAAGGTAATAATCAACAGCTATAAACGATTGTTACCAGCCAGATATAAGCACAAGAATTAACATGAAGACATACTCCCCCAAAAGTTCTGAGATTCTTCAGTGTATTGGCAAATATACTTGTCATCAGCCCCCAGAATTTGAGGTCCAACTCCCGTAAACCGAGGTCCATATTGTGCATTCTCTAATCTATTCAATCTCTTTTGAAAAGCTGGGTTCTCTGCAGAATACATGAAGCAGAAACTCTGCCTACATTTTGGTATTGAGACCTTGAAGTACCAGCCCTCAAAGAATTTTCGAGAGGTTCCATCGAAATGGTACCTGCACAAAAAGTAAAACTAAAACTAAATAAGTATTATAATAAACTGATAGTGAAAAAAAGATATTTAAATTCATAGCCAACAAAACAGATGTATAACCTAGCTACTAATCTTCCCAGTGTAAGTATTATGCCCTAGGTCCAATCGACTTTGGACATAAATACTTTTATATATAATTAATGCAATTAAATGGCAGATCTATTATTTAATTAATAGACAATTAAATAAATAATAGAGTCCGTAGATTCAAATATTTGTAATTTATTAATCACAAGGAGTTGTGATTGTGAGATACAAATTACATCTGATTGAATCTTAAATCATCCGTGGTCGTAAGTAATAACGAGATACGGATATCGTTATTACGGATAGACCATCACGTGTGGCATTTCTTACTTGTGAAGTAAGTGGCTGATCTCACAAGTTAAAGTGTGGTGACACTTAAATGAACACGTGGATGTTTGTTATAGAACAAAACATTGGAGACCCGTCGAGAGATTCCACATGGATAACTATCTGAGTGTCGGTGGTGGAGGTCAGTCCTCTGGCTCGCTGTCTCTATTGACGTGGGAGGCCTCTGCTGGTCCAATTACTGTGTTCAATTAGCTCCTCATTGATAATCTCCCACCTCATCATTTCCAACAAGGCGTCGTAGGTGGTGGGATCTTAGTTTTGCACGTCCCTGCAAGACAGGGTGTTCATATTCAGACCTCTTCTTAGGGCTGATAAAGCTTCATGATCGATGACTTGCACGCAGTACGTCATTTCGTCAATAAAGCATGATAAAAAGCTTTTTAGAGATTTCCCATACACTTGCCTCATGTCTTAAAGGTGCTGGATAGGGGCTTCTCCCTCTTTACTCACCGCAAACCTTTTTAAGAAGGTGTTCTTGAATTCTGGCCAACTCCTTATGCTCCCAGGTGGCAGTCGACTATACCCAATTTCAGCCGCATCGCTAAGTGTCAAATGAAAAGCCTTGCACTTCATAGCTGAGGTGGCGCCTCTAAGGCTCATATGAGTTTTATAAGCACTAGGTGTTTCTCCAGGTCACCTCTCTCGTCATACTTTGATATTTTGGGCATCACATAATGGCCTAGAACCTAGATATTCCTTAGTTCCCTTGAAAATAGGAGATTTTCATTGTCGTTGTCCAAGTCACAGGACATTTGCTGTTCATCCAAGTCATTGTTCTCTTCAGTTTTATACTTGGGTGGCTGATGAGAGGGTCCAGGCCTCCTCTTCCTTCCTTTGATGCCTATTTTTAGGTGAAGTAGTACGGGGGGCATTTTGCTGCCTTTCCTCCTGCTGATAGGTCATTGGAGGTGGGGGCTATGGTCTATTCCGATGCTCGCATTGATGTTCCTGTTGCCTGTGCCTATGCTCCGCGGGGCTAATTCTGTCAAAAACGCTGTTAGACCTCCTAGGTCTTTGTTCTGGCTCATATGTTAGTGGAAAGTTGTCTTGGTAATGCCGAGCCTCGATGGGTCAACTAGCAGCATAATTGGGGGAAACATCAACTTCTACTTCCCTCTCCATGGGGTTCCTGCCTCGGCTGTATTCTGGCAGTACAACTCTCTGGCTTTGAACTTCCTCATCTTGATCATAATGTTCTTAGGATACATAGGGAAGAATAGGGAAGCTTCCCTGGCTCTACATTTGGGCCATGAGTTCCCTCGTGGTCATGTTTTGGCTAGCAATGTCCCTCATGTTCGCGGCCATGGTGGCCATTTCTCTCGACAGCTAAGCGGCCATCTCTTCTGTGGTGGTGGTGAGGTCAATGCCGGGCTGCAGGGGCAGCTGTCGGTGGAGGCATTCCCATATTTTCTCTTACCCTCCTAGGGGGTACATCATTGTCTGAACTCATTCTTTTCTGTTCCAACTTCAAATTGTTGCTAAGATATGGGACTTCCACTTGTTCTTTTCCAAGAAAAAAATCCTTTTTCAAGGGGAATGCCCCAATATTCTTTTCGATAAACTTTCTCTAAACGGTTGCTCGTGGTTATAGCATGACTTCCCACAGACGGCACCAATCTGTTGACCTCAGAATACGTTGTCAACAAATACCGGACCCACCCGTGCACACGTAGGCCTGGTCCAATAGCTAAGACACGTGGACGGTCTAGAAATAATAGCAAAAGGGGGCGTGGGAGCAACTCAAAAGCGCGGGACAAGAACATTCAGAATCCGACGAGATGTTTGCATAACGATTGTACAATAATTACCAATCGATGTTTGTAGAATGCGAGTATGAGTTCATGTATGTTGCAAGAGAGTAAAATGTAAAGAATGTTTTACTTGTTCTTGTGTTGAATCTTGCATTACCCTTGCGAGAGATGCATAGAGGAATATTTATAGTTTTACAACTTAAATCATGGCCCTTGGTTGGGAGTACACGTGGCTTCATCTTGTAAGTCTACACGTCAAATTATAGGTGTCACATTTGACTTCCTAGCTTGCTATGCATTCATTAATCGACGGCTCTGCCACCACATTGATAAGACAAGACATTTGCACGTGTCCCATCAATCACTCAGGAATGATCCTTGTGTAAGATCGAATCTCTATGGAGGAGTGCTGGTTAGAGCCTCAGGACCTCGGAGTGAAGGGCCTCGGATACAAGATCTCCTCTGCATATTAGCTTCAGCGACAGCACTTGAACCACGTCTGATGTCATTAAAGTATGCTAGTAAGTCCTATTGGCCTGGAGGCCTCGGATAAGAGGCCACGTCTTTCGACAAAAGCGGGCCACGGATCCTAGTGGGTCGGCCAAGTGTGTCAACACGTGACACACCTTATAACCTTAGTTCACCATAATATCATCTGCTTGCTATAATTTATTGTAATTTATACTAAATTTTTTATACGATCTCACACGGTACACAAAGCACAACCTAAATATTGTAAGGGCAGAATTTGGCATTTGAACTTTTGAGTGAAATTTCACAGGTCACTGAAATTTTGTGTCAAAACGATAACATATATTAGTAAAACTAGAAGTAAAATTAAGCCCCACCTGGGCATTGACCTATGATGGTATTGGAGAGAATTCACAAGTACGATTCATTTGTACATTACATATGCATATTTATTTATAATATAAATCGTTTATGAACAATTCCTAGATATGCTTTTTAAATTTTTGTCAAGTTGTGTCATGTGCCTTACATGCTTAAATAGGTCAGGACAAACTAAAATTTTAACAGTTTAAATTGTCAATAAAAGTCAAATGATCAAGGGCAAATTAGGCCAATTACCCTATTAAATAAAACAAATTGAACAATACACTTTTAAATTAATTAAAACTATCACTACCGTAATAATTACGTTCAAAACTCAAGAAAGCCCCAAAGTAGAAACCCCAAATCGGAAACCCCTGAATCTGAAAACCCATGATAAACCCCATTCTCGACTCCGACCTCGACGCCAACGTTCTTGTAGAGAGAAAACTTCACCCACCACGTTAAGGAGCCACTTCAACCAACAAAGATGAAGACTACGAAATTGAAATGAGGCAGACAATTCCCATAGCCTGGGTGAAAACTTCTTGGTAGACTTGGTAGATATTCTCCTCAAATTGATCCCAAGTTACTATATATTGAAATAGAAGCTACTAAATTATTAGGTTTTAAGTTTTGTATAAGTGTGAATGCCTTCCATACGCTGGCCCTGTTCGGTTCTCAAATGTGAGACTAAGTTTCTACTTTGAAAACATACCAATTTTCATACTTCATCTGTATTCTTTAAAAGTTGGTTTACTGGAATTTTATTTGCCGGTTTTGATGTCCAAATGGATTGATGCTAACAAATTCACCATATTGATTAAATTATGATATGATGACCCAGACTCTCTTTTCTCTACTTGCTTCTTTCCTTTTTTTTTTTTTTTTTTAATTGTGTCAAATGCTTCTTTAATTCGTTTCAATTTGAACGTGGTTGCGAAATTTCTTATTAGAGATGTTATTTGTGAAAGATATGATCGATGATCGAGATTGACACAACTCCATATCTCGTAATTGATCGGATCATATTGACTGGGATTATAGTTTCACGGTAAACGAACGAATTTGGTTTTGTCATACCACGTGACATTTCCCGTCACATGTATTGCCCTGACACATTGCTAGATGTCAATCAGGGACGGCGAATGTGAATTGACGATAAATTAAAAGAGTGTTTTAATTTATCAATTTTGATTAGATCAAAATAATATTTCACGTCGTTAGGCATCGTGGTCGGGAACCTAATGGGTCACACACAAAAGAGAATTGGAAGATTGCAAATTGCCAATTGATTGATTTAACAATCGTTGGATAAATTAATTAATTGGATTTGTTATTTATATTTTCGAATTAATTAATTGGATTAATTAATTCACGGACCGGGTTTAATTAATTGGATTAATTAATTATTGGGCCGGACCGGGCCGAGCCTATTTGGGTTTATATAAATACATAACTAGGGTTTGAGGTCCATTAAGGTTTTCATTATTCTTGCTAGCACAAGAGAAAACCCTAGAGGCTGCAATCAAATTCTCTGTGTGGATCACCGTTGGAGGCTGGACAATTGGACAGCTGTGGTGGCGAATCAAAGTTGTGGAACGAAAAGAAAAGCAAAAGGATTGCAGATCTGGAAAAGGTACAATCCTATCACAATTCCTAACCAAACACAATGAGATCTATTGGATGGGAATCGAAATATATTTTAAATTCCGCTGTGCATGTATAAGTAGATTCCCAACACCCAGAACCGAAGGTGAAAACCACTCCGAACTTCCAAGACCATTGTGTTTTACCCTGACTCCAATTCTAGCATCCCATTCATTCAGCTGAGACAATGAGTGCTCTTAGTCATTTTGTGCCAAGATTTAGGTTCCACAATAAACTGCAACAACCACTTGACGATTGACATCAGGGTTGTGTTTCTAAACACCAAATTTTCCATTCTTAATCCTCTAAAAGCATTGGGTTTGCGAACGATCTAGCAGTTTACCAGATAGTTTCTTCAACCATCTGTGTTCTGCTCCACAAGAAAACTCTTGTGATTCACCCAACGTCCTAGGTGACTAATTTAGGCATTATAAGACAGATGAGTATAAACGGGTACAGTAGTGAAGAAAGACCAAAACAATAATCTTTCCTACTAAAGAAAAATGTATATCCTTTTCGTCCCTCCAATGTAATCAATTATTTTCTTGATATCTTAATTTAGTGCCTTTTTATACGTATGGTCACAACCACACACACCCTGTGCATGTATAACAGATAAATGCAAAACGAATATTTGAAATTTCAACGTCCAGTAAGACCCACAACTTAAAATCACTTAAATTTAAAATTTTCACCTATCAAATATGCTTGTAGTCTGCAAGTGGAAGCCACGTGTGGTGAAGCAGTAACATTTAGAATGTACAAACTTCTCCAAAAATGCAATTTCCACAATGTATATGTAAATATTTACTTGTCTCCAAATAACAGAAACATTAGTACTATACAAACCCATTGTTTGCAGCAATTACTGGGCGTGCGATGCCAGAATAGTCGTCATTGACAACCGACCTTATGTAGTCCCGAATAGCCCTTTGTTGGTTATCCTTATTGGCTGCTCTAGCATCCTGTTCTGCCATTGTTTCCCATTCGTTTCTTTGTATGCCTTTGAGAATGCGAAATGTGTGTTCTGGTTCAGGATCAACATGTAGTAGATCTAGATTTCTCGCCCTTCGCATAAATAGCTGAAAATAACCACAAAGAAGTCCTTAAAGATAGACACAAAAAGAATAAAATAAAAATAAAAATTACGATAGAAATAAAAATCTAAAGTAAAATGTATGGATCTATTTGAGTTGATTGCTACTGCTCATTCAATGTTTTCATTAAAAAGAGTGGTGCCTCCAAAAGTAACGGGAATATATGAATTAGATAGCACAATATCTACTAACACCCAAATAGCAGCATTGACAAAACAAGTAGAGTTATTGATGAAGTCACAAACAAAAGGAGTACATGCAGTGGTAACTGGCCCATCTTGCGAAAATTGCGGGGCAAATCGCCTAACAGAAAATTGCACATCTATGGGCTTTCCGGAGGAACAAGTCAACTTCATTCAAAATCGCTCTTGAAATTTTAATCCCTTTTCACAAACATATAACCCAGAATGGAGACAACACCTAAACTTCAGATGGTCGGATAATCAGCAAGGGAACAGTTCAAACAATGCACAACAAGAGAAAAAATAAAGTTTGGGAGAGATGTTCAACCAGTATATGTAGAAAACAGACAAGGTATTCCAGCAGATTGACACTAACTTTCAGAATTAGCAAGTATCCATTAAGAAGCTGAAAACTCAGATTGGTCAGATTGCTCAACAACTTGCAGAATGCCCACAAGGGACATTTCTAGGCAACACAATGGTCAATCCAAAAGAGCAAGTGTAAGCTATTACGACTAGAAGTGGAGTGCAACTTCCAAAGATGCATATGAAGAGACCAGACAGAAAAGATAAAGAAGTAATGGGTGAAGAGGCTGGGACAGAAGCAGAGTATGAACAACCAACTAATGAGGAGAATAAAAGGAAAGAAACGCCCACAGTGAGAGCACCCAGCCCCGTGAAAGCTTATGTGCGACCAATTCCCTTCCCTCAGAGGCTACAAAGAAAGAAGTTGGACAAGTAGTTTGCCAAGTTTGTGGAGATTTTCAGGAAACTGCACATCAATATTCCATTTGCATATGCAATTGCCCAAATGCCCAGCTATGCTAAATTCTTGAAGGAGATGCGTCGAACAAAAGAAAGCTGGAAGAACATGAGACAGTCTGCCTGAACGAGGAGTGTAGTACAATTCTACTAAAAAGCTACCTCCTAAACTAAAAGACCTAGGGAGTTTCACGATACCTTACACAATTAGTTCTAATTATTTTGAACATTCTTTATGCGATTTAGGTGCCAGTGTTAATTTAATGCCTCTCTTTATTTACAAGTCTTTTGGATTGGGAGAAGCAAAACCTACAACAATTCATTGCAATTGGCTGATAGATCAATCAAACGATCGAAGGGAATTATTGAAGATGTGCTAGTCAAAGTTGGTAAATTCATTTTTTCGGCTGACTTCATCGTATTGGACATGGAGGAGTATTCAAACATCCCTCTAATCTTGGGAAGACCTTTCTTGGCTACCGGAAGAGTGCTAATTGATGTTTACGATGGAAAGATGATTCTTCGGGTGGATGCCACAAGATTTATGCAACGTGATTTTTAAACCGCAAGTGTACGGTGTCAAGTTTTGTAAAATAGTAAAGAAGTTAGGATGTCGAACCCACAGGGACTGATATTCGAATCAATTGAGTACTATAATTATTTTAGCTTTCCCTTTATTTAGACAATTTAATTTTGAGTCAATGTTTTTATGCTAAATTAAAATTAAATAGGATGAACGATGCAAGTAAACGAGGGCAAATTATGAAGTTTCTTATCAAATTATGAATGCCTAGGGAATGATTTCACCATACATTCGACAATATTTTTCAACCGTATAACTATTTCTATCAATCTTTCCAAAATTTATAGGCAAGAACGCTAAAGTGATTCTATTTCCCTCCCTCGAGCACCAAATAAAATCTATTTTTATATATTAATTCCAATATCTCTATTCCGAATTAAAAATATAAAAATTATCAAGGACGTGGTTCTTAACTAAAACAAGCCTCAAAGATTCGCACTTTCTCTCGAAACCTACGAAATCTGGGTTATGTTGTCTTAGATCATGCCTAAATTTGCCACTCTCGAGCGCCAAAATTTAGAACATCAAATCAATCAATTAGTGGCCAGTTAATTGAAAGCATTGCGCACAAACAACATAAATAAATAAAAAAGGAAAGATCAATTGAAATAATTATAACGGAATCCAAACATGTCTCAAGTAGGCTACATCATCCCTAGAATAATTGTTTAGTTCATAATAGAGAAAATTGACAAGAATAGATTAATAAGAAAGAACATAGAGAAGAAAAGGAATAGAAAAACTCTTTTTGCCACTCGATTTATTCTTCCATTGTTGCCAAATTCTCTCAATTAACTTCCTCTTCTTTAATTGTATTGACCAGCCGTGGGTTTGTCTCTAGATTTTTGCAATTGGCCGGCTAAACTCCTCTTTCCAGTCACGTGTTCTTGTCGGTTGCTTCCAGTTTTCCTTGCTAGTTCCCCCCCCCCCTCTTAATTAGGTCTTTTAGGTAGTATTTATAGTCTCCTCAAGTGTTGGACGATTTTGGGTTGGAATGGGCCGAAAAAGAAGTCCAAAAATATCAAAATACGTTTCCCCGCATAGGCGACGCCATGGCGCCCAATATGGACTCCACGACGCTGCCCTTATTGTCAAATTCAGCTTCATCCAAGATGGGCACCACGGTGCCTGGTTCGGATGGAAAATTCCTTCTGCGCATCCTTCAGTATTTTTAGCATAACTTTCTCATACAATGTCTAATTGAGGTGAGTCAAAGCTCGTTAGAAAGAAAACTCAAAGGAGTACAAATTTTTCTTCAGATATTATTCTCCACTTCGATCATTTACTATGTCAAAAATGAGTCTCAATGTAAAGCTGAAATTTCAAAGCACAACTTTTCGGTTGAAAATTGATTTGTGATCATATTTTGACTAAATTTGATCCCTTTAACATCTTTTTTTCATCCAATTGACTACTAGCATGCTCGGATCTTCATTGTGATGTTCAACACAACTTTTCAATATTTGCGCTTTAGTCCCCGAACTTTGGATCTCTTACAATTTAGCAACTTTCTCCAATTTCACCAACTTTTGCTTATTTCTTTCAATTTCATCAACCTATATCACAACATCAAAACACACAATTTAAAGCTCTAAAACACTCTCAAGAGTAACAAAATAACAACTTAGGTGACATAAATATTATGAGTGTAGAGCACTCATCAGTGGACAATGAGCAAGTTATATTCAGCATGTTCATGGCGATGAAACATCCACTGACTTCAGACATCTATTGTCAAGTAGATGTTCTTGAAGAGTTGGTGGCAAATACATTTGAGACAGAGCATCAAACAATTCTTTGTGAAGCAAAAATTGCACAATCAGGAGCAACAGGTGCAGAAAAAACTTAACACCCACTCTTGAACTAAAGCCCTTGCCTTCACATCTTCATTATGCATATTTGAGAAAATCTACAACACTTCCAGTAATCATTGCAAATGATATGATAATGGAAGAGGAGAATAAATTGTTAGAGGTACTCAAGCAGCACAAAACAAAAATTGGATGGACAATAGTTAACATCAGAGGAATAAGTCGAACTCTTTGTATACACAAGATTTTAATGGAGGACGGCGCAAAGCCATCAGTGGAAGGACAACGCAGATTAAATCCAAGCTTGAAAGAAGTAGTGCGAAAAGAAGTGCTAAAATTGTTGGATGCAGGTATTATCTATCCAATCTCTGATAGTTCATGGGTAAGTCCAGTGCATGTCGTGCCAAAAAAGGGTGGAATCATAGTGGAGAAGAATGAGAACAATGAGCTGATACCAATACGGTTAGTGACAGGGTAGATAGTATGTATAGATTACAGAAAGCTAAACAATGTAACCAGAAAGGATCATTTTCTATTACCATTCATTGATCAGATGTTGGAGAGGTTGGCCGGTCATTCTCATTACTGCTTTCTGTTCGGATATTCTGGGTATAATCAGATAGTTATTACTCCAGAAGACCAGTGCATGATGGCCATATTCTCTGACATGGTGGAAAAATACATCAAGGTATTCATGGATGATTTTTCTGTGTTTGGAGATTCATTTGATGACTGCTTGGATCGGTTGGCTCTTGTATTGCAAAGATGTGAAGAGAAGAACCTAGTGCTAAATTGGGAAAAATGTCATTTCATGGTAAAAAAGGGAATAGTGTTGGGCCACAGGATTTCCTCAAAGGGCATTGAAGTTGGCAAAGCCAAAATACAAGTGATTGAAAAATTGTAGCATCCTAATTCAGTTAAGGGGATCAGGAGCTTCTTAGGACATGTAGTGTTTTATAGAAGGTTCATTCAAGATTTCTCAAAAATTACAAAACCTCTGTGTAATCTATTGGAGAAGGATGTGCCATTTCACTTTTTCTGATGAGTGCTTAAATGCCTTTAACACTTTGAAAGAAAAGTTAACTTTTGCACCTGTAATAGTAGCACCTGATTAGGATCTACCTTTCAAACTTATGTGTGATACTAGTGATTTCGAACTTAGCGCGATGCTTGGCCAACATAAAGGTAAAGTGTTACATGTAATCTACTATGCCAGGAAAACCTTGACAGATGCTCAGATTAATTATGCAACAATAGAAAAAGAGATGCTAGCAGTGGTATTTGCCTTCGACAAATTTTGTTCCTATCTAATTGGTTCAAAGGTGATAGTCTATACTGACCATACAACATTGAAATATCTGTTTGAGAAGAAGGATGCTAAACCTAGGCTAATTCGATGTGTTCTGTTAGTGCAAGAGTTTGACATTGAAATTCGTGACAAAAAGGGTACAGAAAATCAGGTAGTGGATCATTTATCAAGGCTGGAGCAACTGCGTGATTTAGAGGACATGGATATTAATGAAGTCTTCCTAGATGAACAGTTATTTCAAATAGAGAAGGTTTTGTGGTATGCAGACATTGTTAATTACTTAGCTAGTGGCTATATGGATCCTGATCTCACCTATCAGCAGAAAAAGAAGCTGCTTCATGAAGCGAAATTTTATTATTGGGATGATCCAAATTTATACAGGAGAGGGGCGGACCAGATCATTAGGAGATGTGTACCAGAGGATGAGATGAAACCTATCCTTTCACAGGTTCATGCTTCAGTTTATGGAAGACACTTTGGCCCCACTAAGACAGCAGCAAAGGAGCTTCAATGTGGTTTCTTTTGGCCTACACTGTTCAAGGATTGCCACAGTTTCTGCAGGTCTTGTGATAAATGTCAGAGAACAAGTAACATATCAGCGCATCACGAGATGCCACTTAGCAATATTTTGGAGGTGGAAATATTTGATGTTTACGGGGTTGTTTTATGGGTCCTTTTCCATCATCTTATAACAATCGGTACATCCTAGTGGCAGTGGATTATGTCTCTAAATGGGTAGAAGCTAAAGCCTTGCCTACAAATGACACAAGGGTGGTAGTGGACTTCATAAAGAAACACATCTTTAACCACTATGGATCACCTAGGACCATAATAAGTGATGGTGGAACTCATTTCCATAATCGATTATTCCAGGCAGTGCTACATAAGTTCGGGGTACAACATCGAATTTCCACTCCTTACCACCCTCAAACAAGTGGACAGGTGGAAACCTCGAACAAACAATTGAAAAGAATTTTGGAGCTCACTGTGAATGCATCTCGCAAGGATTGGTCAAAGAAATTAGACGATGCTTTATGGGCATATTGCACTACATACAAGACACCTATTAGGATGTCCCCACATCGACTAGTCTTTCGAAAAGCATGCCACCTACTAGTGGAGTCTGAACATAGAGCATACTGGGCATTGAAATAGTTAAAAATGGACCTTGAAAAGGCTGGAGAAACAAGAATACTGCAACTACATGAATTGGAAGAATTCATATAAGAATGCAGCCATCTACAAGGAAAGGATGAAGCAGTGGCAAGACAAAAACATCAGGCAAAGAATTTTTAGAGTGTGAGATCAAGTGCTTTTATACAATTCTAGACTTAAACTATTTCTAGGAAAGTTGAAATCTAGATGGTCCAGCCCTTTACGGTCTCTTAGGTGTTTTCCTACGACACAGTTAAATTACACCATCCAATAAAAGGAAACTTCAAAGTAAATAGCCAACGTATCAAGCACTACGTGGAAGATTTTCCTACTGCTAAAGAGAGCCTTAACTTAGCTGTACCAAAATAATAGCAGCACAAAGTCCAGCTAATTTGACTTAAAAGAAGCGCTTATTGGAAGGCAACCCAATTTTCAATTTTTTTTATTATTTTACTTTTTGTATCGCATAGCATATAGTTTTGTTTTGTTTACTAGTTTGCATTAGATTTAGGCACGTTTCAATTTTTAGGAGTCATCACCCATATTCCTTCCACCCTTAGGCCCTTGAATTTATTGTTGGTTATTTTGATTATTTGAGCTAATTAACCTTTGTTCCCTATCTTTAATTTGTCAAATTTGATTTTTCAAGAACATGATATCGTGGAACACTCAAACCAACATAGATCCAAGGGAAAGCATGATGAAGAATATTATCTAGTCGTCTCACATAGTGCCTCACATATTCAACAGAAAAATTTGGGGAGTACCTTCTTCTTTTTCTTCCCTACCCCCTTTGTGTTTATTTATGCTTTATGACATTGAGGACAAAGTCAGTTTTAAGTTTGGGGTAAACAAAAAAAACAAAAAAATTAGTTTTTGTTTTTTTTTTTATGTTTTTGTGTGTTTTTTTTTTTTTTATGTTTTTGTGTGTTTGCTAAAAAAAAAAAGAAAAAATCGAATTTTTTTCAGTTGTGTGCTTGTGTGGGTTAGACAGTCTGGCAAATAATGATGATTTAATTTGAGTTTTGGTGTTGATTTATGAATTGTGGATAGGACACATACTAGACTAATTGAAGCTCAACCTTGCAAAATTTGATATTACAAGTGCACGAGAATTGAGTTTGACATTATGATTAAATGAGTTATTTCTTGCTTTGAATAGGTTATTTCTTACTATCCTCAACCTCTCGAGTCTTGAAGGTTGAAGCAATCAAATAATTGGAGAATTCCTTGTTCACTGAAGTGTTGACTTGCAACTTGTAACATCTACCTAAACTCGAGAGGGTGAAGATAGTAATAAAATATTCAGCCTTAGATTACACACTGGAAAAGAGTGAAAAAAGAATAAGTTTGGGGGTGTGTAAATCTTACGAGTGATGAAAGGATATATATATATATATATATATGACCATTAAGGGTCGGGAATTGAAACAACTTGTGCAGTCATGGTTGATTACTCGATTCTTCACACACACACGTTAACTTTTGTATTGGAAGAGTGGATATTAGTTTGGAATTGTGACTTTGAAGCATGTTTATAGAGTAAACACTAAATCTTGAATCCTGAGGTGAGAAGCTAGATTGTCCAACCGAATATTTTTGCATGCTTGTGTGTTAATTATTATTTATTTATAGTTTTGTTTGAGGACAAACAAATGTTTAAGTTTGAGGGTATTTGATAAGTGTATTTTATACACTTATTCGATACCCTAAAATAAAGCTATTTGATGGTTCTTTTGACAAATTATATTCTAAATTGTTGTTTCTTATTTTTAATAGGTAAATTCTATGAAAGAAAAGGGAATTGAAGGAATGAAGCAAAAAAGAGCGAAATCCAAAAGTTGGGGACCAAGTTGTAAAAACTCAATAGTTGATTCGGACCATGAATTGAAGATTGAAATGTTTGGAGGTCAAATTGAATAATCAAGAAAGTGAAGGACTTGGATTGAACCAAATAATACATGGGTTGCAAGAATAAAAGGGCTCAAGGACTGAAATTTATTGTATGGAAAGATTGAGGACAAATGAGTAATATAGTATTAAAGTCTTTGAATAGGAGTCAAACTTGGTGGCTAGGGTTGAAAAAAAATAATATATATATATATAGTTGGGGAAAGGATTTACTCATGAGCAACAAAGACGGCAGAAAGCATAATTGAAAATTATTTACGATCTACCAACTTCCGGTGATGTCTTCCATAATTTCTTTTTGTTTTCATTAATATGCGTAGCTAAATATAATTTTAGGGTGAATAATGTAGCCTATTTGGGACCTTTATTTCGTTGAATTAAGATTCTAGTGCTTCTATATTTTATGTGTTGATTTTAATGTTGTTCTTAATGCATTTAATTACTTGATCACTAATTAGATGATTTGTGAACAATAACTACGTAGAGATGCGGATTCTTGTTTAGACCACATATTAAAATTTGATAAATTAATATAACGTGTAGAGATACCTATATTAATTGCTGCGGTCCTATAGAAATTCTTAGAACTATTATTTCATTTAATTAAATTTAATTTGCATAGATATATGGAATTGAATTAATTAAATAGGCTCAACGAGAACTCGAGAGGGATAAGTTGAATACAATAGAAGAATTCGACCGAACTCTACTTTAGTTTTATGAATCTCGATATTAGAAATAAATGTGACCAATAGGTGAATTTGTTTTGCCCTAGCTAATCCCCATTTATTAATTGAATTCTCACTAATTTTCTATTGCATTCACGAAATTTGTAGTAGTTAGATTTAAAATTCACATTTAATCATTTTTTTATTTATTTATTTTCATTAAATAGAAGTTAGGAGTAATAAATTGAGTACTAAAATATAGTCCTCATAAGAACGATAATCCGAATTTAAAAGATCTACTTTACTACTTGTTTCAATCCGTCCACTTACAGGATAAAATTGACAACAACAAGCAACGGCCAATGTGGTGGAATCCAACAAAGGAAAGAAGAGGAAGTACTTTGTTGAAACTTCCAAAAAGAATGCGAAGAAGTTTAAGGGCAACTGTTATAATTGTGGTAAGGTTGAACATCGTTCTATCGATTGTCGCAAATCAAAGACACAAGCCTAAGCGAATATCACCGAGTCTGATACCATATCAAGTGGCATATCGATTATCTGTCGTGGTTTCAAAATGTAACAACGTTGGAAATTCCATGGAATAGTGGGTCAATACGGGTACAACCCATTACATATGTTACGACAAAGGGATGTTCACCTCCTATACCCCAATCGAAGGATAGAAACTCTACATGGGGAACTCCTCAACATCTAAAATGGAAGGACAAAACAAAGTTGTATTGAAGATGACATTAGGAAAGGAAATTAGCCTCAACAACATTTTTCATGTGCTGGATATTCCTAAAAATCTTGTGTTAGGCTCCTTACTCAGTAAGAATTGGTTTAAGTTAGTGTTTGTGATGGATAAGTTTGTACTTACTAAAAACAATATGGATGTGGGCAAAGACTATGTAAAAGATGGACTATTCAAAATGAATGTCCTAACTGTTGCACCGTATACTGTAAGAAATAAAATATCTTCTTCTGTTTATATTGTTGATTAGTCTAATTTATGGCATCATAGATTAGGACATGTAAACTTCAATTCAATACGGAAGGTGAATTTAAGTCTATTACCAAACATGCATTTTAAGAATGAAAGGAAATGCGAAATATGTGTTGAGGCAAAATTGGCCAAAGCCCCATTTTACTCGGTTGAACGAACCACTACTCCTTTGGAACTTATTCACACGGCTATGTGTGACTTGAAGTTTGTACAAACAAGAGGTGACAAAAAGTACATCATCATATTTATAGATGATTGCACAAGGTACTGTTATGTATGCTTGTTGAAAAGTAAAGATGAAGTATTGGAAGTGTTCAAACAATACAAAACCGAAGTTGAAAATCAACTTGAAAAACAAATAAAAATTATTTGTAGTGATAGAGGTAGAGAATATGTTGCTCCATTCGAAAAGTTTTGTGCGGAATCTGGAATTATACATCAAGCTACTGTACCATATTCACCTTAATCTAACGGGGTTGCTGAGCGTAAGAATAGAACCCTTAAGGATATGATAAATGCACTGCTAATAAATTTAGGCTTACCTCAAAATTTGTGGGAGGGGAGAAGCTATACTTTCGACAAATCATATCTTGAATAAAATACCATAAAAAGATAGGGTTGAATCACCTTATGAATTATGGAAAGATCAGAAGCCGTCCTACTAATGCTTGAAAGTGCGGGAATATTTAGCAAAGGTGCAAATACCTAAGCTTAAGCAAGTTAGGATTGGACCAAAAACAATTGACTGTGTCTTTATCCAATATGCAATGAATAGTAATAAATATCGAATTTTGGTTCACACATCCGGAATACTTGATATACATAAAAGTACGATTATTGAATCACGAAACGTCGCATTCTTCAAAGATATCTTTCCTTGTAAGAAAAAGGAAACACGTTCACGTAAACGAGCTTATGATGACGCACATGAAGATAATGATAATCTTTAAGCAAATGAAGAGCCAAGGCGTAGTAAGAGGCAACGAATTCATAAGACATATGACCCAAAATTCGTTACTAATTGGGTAGAAAATGATCCTAGGACATTTAATGAAGCAATGTCCTCTATCCTCCGAAGCTCTTTTTTGAAAAGAAGCAATACATAATGAAATTGAATCTATCAAGAACAATCATACTGGAGAATTGGTTGATCTTTCTCCAGGAAACAAAGCATTAGGCTGCAAATGGTTCTTCAAGAAGAAATTGAAGTTGGATGGTTCAATAGACAAATACAAGGCTATATTAGTAGCTATAGGGTATTGACAAAAAGGTCTAGACTTCTTCGATACCTATTCATCGGTAACAAGGATCACATCTATACGTGTCTTGTTTGGAATTGCAGTATTGCATAATTTAGAAATACATCAAAATATATGTCAAGATTGCATTAGATGAAGAAATCTATATGGAACAACCTGAAGGGCTTGTTGCTTCGGGAAATGAAAAGAAAGTGTGTAAGCTTGTAAAGTCGCTATATGGATTAAAACAAGCGCCAAAGTAGTGGCATGAAAAGTTTGACAAAATAATGTTGTCAAATGGCTTCAAAATCAATGAATATGACAAATGTGTCTACATTAAAAACATACCTTACGAATATGTGATCATATGTTTGTACGTTGATGATATGCTAATTATGGGAAATAACTCAAAAGTCATTTCTTCAACTAAGAAAATGTTGATAAACATTTCAACATGAAAGATATGGGAGTTGCAGACATACTATTAGGGATTAAGATCTCTAAAACACCTATTGGTTTGTCATTGTCTCAATCACATTATGTTGAAACTATTCTTAAGAAATTTAAGACGTATGAAGATAAAACAATTAAAACATCAATTGACTTAAGTGTACACTTAGCCAAAAACACTGGTGATCCCGTGTCTTAATTGGAATACTTGTGCATTATAGGCAGTTTAATGTACATTACTAACTGCACACGGCCGGATATAGCATAGATAGTCAATAAATTGAGTAGGTTTACAAGTAATCCAAATGTTGAACATTGTAAGGCTTTAAACTGAGTTCTTAAATACTTAAGACACATTGTCGATTATGGATTATACTACTCAAGATATTTTGCGGTGTTAGAAGGATATACCGATGCAACTTGGATATCTGATAATAAAGATTTGAAATCCACATGTGATTATGTGTTTACCGTTGGAGGTGGTGCTATGTCCTGGAAGTCATCTAAGCAAATTTGTATAGCTCGATTCACTATGGAGTATGAGTTTATTGCCTTAGATAAAGTTGGAGAAGAAGTAAAATGGCTTCGTAATTTCTTGGAAGAAATACCATGTTGGGAAAACCCAGTACCAACGATTAATATTCATTGCAATAATCAAACGACAATCGCAAGTGCATAGAATAGTATGTATAACGGTAAGTCTCGACACATATGTCGGAGACATAACACCATTATACGATTGATATCAAATGGTATAATCTTGATTAACTATGTTAAGTCAAGAGAGAACTTAGCGGATCTTTTGACGAAATGATTTTCAAGAGATTAAGTATACCATCTTTCGAGGAGAATGGGCCTAAAACCTGTCGAGTAGAATCCCTATGACGAAAACCCAACCTTGTAGATTGGAAATCTCAAGATTTTAGTTCAATGGGACAACTAAGTCATAAACGATTTGGTGTAAAACACTTATTCTCATTCCTAAAAATTAAAGTGCTATGATAAATGTGCAAAAAAGATAAGTAAAGACTTTTAATAATTCCTACGCTTTGAAATTAAAAGATAGGAGATCACATATGTAAGTGTAAAGTAGGACTGCTTCTATGAGAATTTGAAGCTTAATCATCTTAAAACACTTATGAAACCAGGAGCTGTCTTGGACCAAAATGGACACAACCATGAGAATTGAAGTGGTTAGTGAGTTATGGTGTTGATACAGTTATTTTGATTTACATGAACAGCTGAATGGTTCAAGACATCGTGTTTACTAGTTAGCCTAGTAAGTTCGATTGTATACAACTAAAGAAGGTTTAAAGCCACAAGCTACCTATCTTGAAGCTATGACTCGTCACGTGAACTCCTTTGCTAGATTCTGCATTTCATGTACATTTTCTTACATATATCAATGAATTTTCATTTATGTGGGAGATTGATAGAATTGGTTCAAAATAAATTAAGTATAAAATTGAAAAAGTGTCTCGGTGCCAACTTTGAGTTCCGATGGTCAAATTAAAAATGTAATTGAACCAAATTATTCTACTCATTGAGTAGATCGTCGTAGTGTATTTGTAATCCCAAAACCAATTACGGATGAATGAGAAATTGTGGTCCAAATTTGGAAGAGAAATAGAGGAAAATTGGAATTCTCGCCTGAAATTATTGCTAGCTTTTTGCTAGTCATCACACGAGCAACGTCCAGCGATAAAGCGAGCAACAGAGTCGCTGTTAAAATTTTTGCACCCTCGCTCGAGTGAGAAGCAAGCAACGGCAACAGATGTTTCTGTTCGTAAGGTTACAAGGTTTGGCTCGCACCAGTTCATTCACAACACTTCACCCTATATAAAAAGGACTCTACGATGACCTTTTCAACACACCAATGATATGCAATCATAAGCATTCATTTTCTCTCCTCCCTCAAACAAAATTTGCAAAATTTGTTGCTAAATTTTTTGTTTTCTTTAATTTTTTTGAGGAGCATACAAACCAAGTTCTGGTTCACTGTGCTTGTGTTTTTGTAGTGCTACAAACACAAGTGGAAGTCGTTATATCTAGGGAGTTGATTACCATAAACCGTAGGCACCGTTGTGGAGCAAATTCAACTTAAAAATAAAGTGTCCAACACTTGCCCCGACTTGCATTCTATTGGAGTTATTTGCTGCATTTTTTAGTGGTTCTCGATTCTCTATTCTAAGCCGTTACTCTGCCAAAATTTCTGTAGAAAATTTTTCAAGATAACAAGACTACAAGGAGTTCATTTGTCACTCCATTTCCAAATATTTTCCAACAATTTTTGGCAAAGATATGGCGCCACTACATTACCGATCAAAATAATTATTAGTCGACTTAGACGAGACATAGTTTCTAACTAGATGAAAGTTGTAGGTGAAAATCTTACATTTAGACCAAAGTTTCATTGGGAATATGGAGCCATAACATTTACCAAACAAAATAATTATTAGTCGGCCTTGATGAGACATATTTGTTGAATAGATGAAAAGTATTGGTGAATATCATATTTTTGGTCAAAAATTTCTAGTGGGATATGGACTCAACAATATTTTTTGATTAAAATAATTATATGTTAGTCTAGACGAGATATGTTTGTAGACCAAATAAAAGGGGTGGAAACTTTGCGAATTGATAATTAAGCACTTTGCAAATCTGGTAGGGTTTCTCTCTCTTGGCTGTGGGATATGTCGTCATAGCGGCGGCTACTGTCTCAAGGTCGGCAGTGGCAAGTTTACTGCTTGATCCAGGAGGGTCATCAAAATTAACTAACCCTATAGAACTGGGAAGGTCCTTTTTACAAGTGGCGAAATTGGGTGGTGGGGCTAAGGTAAAATTAGTACCACTTCAAGGGAAAAGTCCATTACAGATTAATGGGCAGATGGGATTTGTATTCACAGATCAAGAGACAAAAATATTGGCTGATGATTTAAAGTTTGCTCTAGTACTCAAATTTCTCATAGCTCGGCCAAAATTGATGAGATTCGCAGGGTGGAGATAAAATTGTGGGGATAGAAGGAGGTTCCAATCATTAGTATCATGGATGCACACATGTGCTCATCCAACTAAAGAATGAATCTGACTTTTTCCACGTTTGGTGCTGGTCATGCTACACTAAATCGAACAAGAGCAATAGGTGCAAGAATGTGTGTGGAATTGGATCCACTTGATGAGATGATTGAAGAACTTTCGATAATGATTTCAACTACAAAAAATATGTGGGAGGAGGTTGGATATGAGAAAATGGATTATTATTGCAAAAAATGTGGTAGGCACGGACATCCTGAATCGGTCCCCAGGGTTGGGCAAAAGGTATTAACTGTGCAAACCATAAAAATGAAGAATTTAAATGAAGAGCAGAAATGTGAAAGACAAACAAGAATGGAGAAAGGTACAGAAGGGGATAAAACAAGGAGAGTGGATGCTATTGTTGTAGAGCCTAGTGGGACTGAAAAACTAACGGATGGAATAGAGAGAATAAGTCATGAGTCTCAGACTGAGCAACAAGATCCTCTCCAAATACTTGAGCAAAGTGAACTGGTTTTAGCGAATTAGAATGTAGTTGTTGTAAGTGTTATGCCCTAGATCCAATCGATTTAGGTTGTAAACACTTTTAATATATTTAATGCATTTGGTTTTGGCGAGATCTATTATTTATTTAAATTAATTTTGTGATAAATAATATTAAATAATAGAATCCGCAAATCCAATTTTAGGTAATCTGTTAATCACAAGGAGTTGTGATTGCGAGATACAAATTATATATAATTGGATCTTGAATAAACCATGGTCGTAAGTAATAACGAGATACGGATATCGTTAATACAGTTAGACCATCACGTGTGGCATTTCTTACTTGTGAAGTAAGTAGCTGATCTCACAAGCTAAAGTATGGTGACACTTAAATGAACACGTGGATGTATTGTTACAGAACAAAACATTGGAGACCCGCTAAGAGATTCCACACAGATAACTATCTGAGTGTCAGTGGCTAATCTCTAACGTTTGGTAGTGGAATTGGTCCTTTGACTTGAGGTCGTCATGGTACCTTATATGAGGACAGTCATACTTTGGCGGTGTTGGATATTGCTCTGAAAGGGGCCGCTAATACGACATCGTTTGGGTACATCAAGAATCGTATGAAGGTTGTGATTGGTCAATAAAGGATTCGTCACTCTTAGATAGTAGGAGATTATGATCTGCGTTTCATTCAATTAAGTCGATGATGAAATCCTTGGCTAAGGAGTACTCATAAGTTGAAAAGGAGTTTTCGATTTATATTGACTTAATAGTGGAGTGAAAGATATGATCAATGATCGAAATTGACACAATTCCATATCTCGTAATTGATCGGATCGTATTGACGAAGGGATAATAGTTTCACGGTAAATGAATGAATTTTGTTTTGTCATACCACGTGACATTTCTCGTCACATGTATTGCCCTGACACATTGCTAGATGTCAATCAGGGACGGCGAGTATGAATTGACGATAAATTAAAAGGGTGTATTAATTTATCAATTTTGATTAGATCAAAATAATATTTCACGACGTTAGGCATCGTGGTCGGGAACCTAATAGGTCGCACACAAAAGAGAATTGGAAGATTGCAAATTGTTAATTGGCTAATTTAACAATTGTTGGATAAATTAATTAATTAGATTTGTTATTTATATTCTTGAATTAATTAATTGGATTAATTAATTCACGGACAGGGTTTAATTAATTAGATTAATTAAATATTGGACCGGACCGGGCCGGGTCCGTTTGGGTTTATATATATACATAACTAGGGTTTGAGGTCCATAAAGTTTTCATTATTCTTGCTGGCACAAGAGAAAAATCCTAGCAGTTGCAGTCTATTCTCTGTGTGAATTTCATTGGAGGCTGGACAATTGGACAGCTGTGGGAGGCAGATTCAAGCTGCTGGAAAGGAATAACACAAAGGAGTTTGCAAATTACAAGAAAAGGTATATTTCTTATCACAGTTTTTATCTAAATATAAATCTGAATTTTGAATGGGAATTGAAATTGAAATTTGTTAAATTTCGTTGTGCATGTTTAAGTAAATTCCCAATAGTTGTCATGGTTGAGGAGGCTGTGACTCAACAAATGCAAAGTGAAAATCATTGTCAAGATAACGTAATATAGGTGTGGGGAAATGGGGCTGGTTTGGCTAGTATTGGGGTTTTAACGGAGAAGGTGATGGCTAATACTATTGTTAATGATTGTTTTGTTAATGATCGGCACATAATAGAGAATGTAATAACTACCAATTCTGACCAGAATGGGCTGGTTGAGGAATGTGAGATTGAACCAATGACTGATTGTATACAAGTAAGGAGTTTAGAGGAAGATGGGGTTGTACTGGGTTAGATGAACAACCTAGATCTATTTTGGAGGTGGTTAGCGGGGTTATAAATACAGGGGTAAGTTGTAATGTAAGCATGCTTAACTTCGACAAGAAGGAAAAGGACTATGGTTTGGAAATGGTAGAACATGAGACTTTGGTTGGTAACTTAATAGATGGTGGATCTGACGAGAAAGGGAATGAAGCAGGAATTTCAGATTTTAACTCAGATTTTGGGATGAATATGAAGTTGAAGGTAACAGAGAGGGCAAGATTGTTAAGGGTCTCTCATAGGGCGTGAGCACTGTAAGTGTTATGCCCTAGATCCAATCGATTTAGGTTGTAAACGCTTTTAATATATTTAATGCATTTGATTTTGGCGAGATCTATTATTTATTTAAATTGATTTTGTGATAAATAATATTAAATAATAGAATCCGAAGACCCAATTTTTAGGTAATCTGTTAATCACAAGGAGTTGTGATTGTGAGATACAAATTACATATAATTGGATCTTGAATAAACCATGGTCGTAAGTAATAACGAGATACGGATATCGTTAATACAGTTAGACCATCACGTGTGGCATTTCTTACTTGTGAAGTAAGTAGCTGATCTCACGAGCTAAAGTGTGGTGACACTTAAATGGACATGTGGATGTTTTGTTGTAGAACAAAACATTGGAGACCCGCTAAGAGATTCCACATGGATAACTATCTGAGTGTCAGTGGCTAATCTCTAACGTTCGGTAGTGGGATTAATCCTTTGACTTGAGGTCGTCATAGTACCCTATATGAGGACAGTCATACTTTGGCGGTGTTGGATGTTGCTCTGAAAAGGGCCGCTAATACGACATCGTTCGGGTACGTCAAGAATCGTGTGAAGGTTGTGATTGATCAATAAAGGATTCGTCACTCTTAGATAGTAGGAGATGATCTGCGTTTCATTCAATTAAGTCGATGATGAAATCCTTGGCCAAGGTGTACTCATAAGTCGAAAAGGAGTTTTCGATTTATATTGACTTAATAGTGGAATGAAAGATATGTTTGAGAAAACCACCCAATTAAAAGAATCAAATCCCTAATCACCCAATTAAAAGAATCAAATCCCTAATCACCCAATTAAAAGAATCAAATCCCTAATCACCCAATTAAAAGAATCAAATCCCTAATCACCCAATTAAAAGAATCAAATCCCTAATCACCCAATTAAAAGAATCAAATCCCTAATCACCCAATTAAAAGAATCAAATCCCTAATCATATTCTATTCTATATTAAGGGATAAATGTCTATCAAAATCATCATGGAACATGCTAAAGAAGGAAGACTTTTACACCCAATTAAATTTCATTTGTAAAATTAAGATCATAAATCCTTCTTATTTGTCCAAATTTATACTTATATTTGATACGTTAAACTAAAAGGGATGCACATGTAACGTGTCACAATGCAAGTATAAATAATCTATCTATATTAAGAACATATTTTTGTGCCTTCGTAATTTTCGTATCAAACGCGATATTTCAGAACTATTTGTCTTATTCGAAAAATCACAATAAAAAGAACCAAATCGCAAGTCATATTCTATCCTCATTAAACATGCTAAGTAGGAAGACTTTTTATACCCAAAATTTCATTTATAAATTTAAGATCATAAACTCTTCTTATTTTTTCAAATGTACGTTCGTACATTAAATTAAACTGAAAAAGACTTGATAATTACTATTGATCTTTTAATAACACATTCACATGCATGTCCAAGGGACGACATCACAATGTGAAACAAAAACGAGTTCCATACAAACAACAAATAATAGAAAAAAGGTGGGTATTAGTATATAGACCCAAATCCCATTGAATTCCTAGGGTCTAGTCACTCTATTTCTTCTAAGTTTCCTCGTTTTATGTCAAAAGTCAACCAAATTACCAATTCTTGACTTTACACATAAAGAAATATTATAGAAACATGTTTATTACGTTAGAAACATTAGTATTAATCTGGAAGAAAGAAGAGGGATAGTAACGAAACAATCTAGATTTTTTTTTCTTTTTCACGATTTTAAAGAAATTAGGATTTTTTTTTCTTTTACAGGTTTTAAAAACCTTTTACTCAACCTTCTACAAATGTACCAAAAAAACAAGAAAAAAGAAGAAGAAGGAAAATAGTGAGAACTGTAAATTGTGATAATAATGAAATATACATTTTTTCCCAATTGTGTTTACAGTAACACGAAATCTATTTTTTAAATCATAAAAAATTTAGTAATTAGAATCGCAAGACAACTTGGCGAACTAAAATATTTTAATAGTCAGAGGAAAAGAAATCATCGAGCAATGATCAGAAAAAAACTGTGAAAACTTAGTTGTGCGGGAGACCAATAAAAGTTTCGTGGTCTTAGGCAAAACAACCAATTTTATTAAGTCCATGTTTGGTTTCACTAAAAAGTGGATTAAAATTCAATTCAAAGTCACTTAATTTTAACCATTTCATGGGATTGACAACGTTTCAACTGCACATATCATCAATTTTTATCAAAATCTTCGAAAAATTTGCTTCTTATCTAAATCAAATACGATCAGCTAAGTACTGCAAGACAAACATATATACTTAAAATCTAAGAGTTAGAAGAAATTTCTTGATCGTTTGAACGTAATTCAAGAGTCAAAATAACCCACAAAGCAAGACGCTATGCGTCATTATCGAGTCATGAATTGTAGGTTACAAGTAAGAAGGGAATATCATGTCGACAAAAAAAGTCTGCTCTCTCAGTAAGTAAATGTGGAAAGAAAGCCGAAAAATAACAACAAAACATTAGGTTTTAGTTAATGCATAGATAGATGGAACTATCATAATTATATGCTTTTGAAAAGGCTAAGTTTGCATGTGCAATTTTACCCTCTTTTCACTTTCTAAATATTTATACGAACTTGACTTTACAATCAAAGTGTCAAACACTCTCTTTTGTTCCCATTAACACTTCTATCTCAAGCAGATATTTTATAGATATTGAAGTCAAATAATTCACACATTTAGCCCCATAAAAATCAGTTTTGTAGATTTTGATAAAGGTTGATGAAATGTGTTTTTAGAAAATTGTGAGTCCCATAAAATGTGTTGTTGAGGAAAAATCAATTTTAAAAAATAGGGACCAAAGAGGGGTGTAGATTGATGAAAATTATACTTAATTACTTACTAACTATTAAATATAAAATCCAATATCAAAATCATAAATAAGATTGTAGGCGAGCAGGGAGAGCCAAACAAACTTTATTGTTTGTATACTAATTTTTGATACTTTGGTTGACACTTGCATCGTTGTAAAGTGTCAATTGAATAGAAAAACTGTTTGAAATTTAAAATATCCAATAGGGCAATGTCACATGGTAAAGTGTAAATTAAAGTATACACCATAGTGTACATGTAACAAGACTCGAGCCAGAATGGGGTTAAATTTTATTTTATTTTTGGGGTGGGGAAAATATATATAATTTTTTCCCGATATAGATTGGAATCGTTGAATACCATAAAATTATTTTAGAGGGAGGGAGGGGGTGGTTTTGGTTAATATATATAATCAAATAATTAATTACTATACATAGAGTTCAGTTTGGAAGCTTCAAATACTTGCCCTACTCCATATTCAAATTTTCACATTAAACATTCTTCCAAGACTAGAATAATGAATATCCGTTTTCTTTTTATAATGGGCTAAAATCAATTATTTTGGCTTTTTTACCCCATATTATAGGGTGGATTTCGAAGGATATGAAAGATCTCCCTCCAAGCCTTACGCAAATTTTCACTTCTAGCATACCATATTTCAATAGACTGACATAATTTTTTTACCGCGTGTACATTACAATTTACTCAGTGTATGGGGTGATAGATTACAAAGTTGAAATCTTGATAATCATGCATTGCAGGTATTGATATAATGTATTAGGGAAATGATTTCTTATTATCTCATAATCACTTAATAATTAATTATATATATGATTGATAAAATTGCATAATAAAAACAAATATACTTCATGATTTCTAGTCATCAAGGGCGGAGTTGACCAAAAAAAATTATATTGGACTGATTCATAAACAAAAGAAAAAAGAAGAAGAAAATTTTCCATAAAAATATATTTTTTTTAACTAAAAAATTTAGTGGGCTTTGTATCTTAGGCATGTCGCCCTCCCTACACCTCTGCTAGTCATACTTTTCGTGGTCATCACTTTATCACTTACCAATTTTTCTAGCATGCATGCCTTTATTGACTGGGGCATGATCATGGTACATTTTGCTGCAAGAAAATGCAAAAAAAATCTCATTTTATAGTTAAATTAGTACTTTAATTTTCGTTTCTTTTTGTGCAGCATTGTCAATAGCTTTCTGAACTTTTCTGATATTCACGTTGTTGTTCATAGTGAGAGCTTTCTCTTATAATAATTATTGAGGTCTAGTCTGTTAGGAACAATGTAATTAATAGTTCAATATCTCCTAGTGTGTGTAGATCTCTTCAATGTGGATGTAGATTGTTTTATCGTAAAAATTTGATGTTTGGTTACCTTTTTGATTATCTTGTGTTTTGCTACGTATCATAAAAATCAACAAAACATTGCGTATCACGCTTGTGAATTAGAATTTTAGAGGAAAATTTAATTACATCCTCACTTTTAATTCAAATAAATATAAATTTTTTAACAAACTTCTGTGATGGAATTTGTTTCTATGGACCAATTATGAAGAAATATTATTGGTATCGGGATCTAAATATATAAATGAATTGAATGGAGACTCAAATATAATGCTAATTTAACTATAGAATTGGGACTTTGAAACGATACATTAAATAAGTCCGCATCAGTTGTTATTCACAGAGGAGGCGCACGGGTAGGTAACAATAACCACAAAAGCAGTAGCAGATATTATGAACTGAACTATACTATTGCATTCCGTAAAGTCTTATTCGATTATGAAAGAATGAGCATAATGTTCACACATTTTTTTGCCCTCTTCAGAAACAAAAAGAATCAAATGAATCTCAACATCATACAAAAAGTCATCAAAGTTTATAATAATCTTTTGCCTTTTTTATTAGATTTGTCTTAACCTTATCAAATTAATTGTTAAATTAGAGATATTATTTTTTATCCGTATTTAAAAACTTGATTACTACAAACCACTCCATATAACGCTTCTCCATGGGGTCGCTTGGAGACCGATTGGGTACTTTATTAACTTTAAGAATCTAATAATGGTAGAGTATTCATGGATATCCAAATGTAATCTACAACTTGCTTTTGATCGAAAATTTTTACTTTAAATATAACTATTAAGAGTAAAGATAAAAATTCTACGTAAAACATTTCAACAATTTCCTTTTTTTTTTTTTTTTTTTGGGTAAAAAATCAATTTTGTATTTGTCTTACGTTGATTAGGATTTTAATGGTAATGTCCTAATTAAAATTATAGTAATTATTATTATTATTATTATTATTATTATTATTATTATTATTATTATTATTATTATTATTATACCAAGTTTAAAAGAAGATTTATTGTTTCTTTTTTAAAGGAAGATCCTGGAGTGTGAATAGGACGTAGGCCAGATAACTTTAATAAAACATGCAAACAAAATGTATGAAACAACAAATTATGCTAGTAAAAAGTGGCACAAAATTGGAAGCTTGTAATTGAGAATGAAAATAATTCAATCATAGTGTTATATCGAAATTATTTAAATATATATGGAGACAACTTAGCCAAAATGCAAACCATATGTACATAATAATGAAGTAAAAAAACTAATAAATAATTAAATAAAAGTTCTAGAATTTAGAATCCTATTTAAGCTTTGAGGAGAATTGTCAAGCCACAACTAGTCAAATTCTGTGTCTACTAAAGTTACAATATTGACTTGGAAAATCTACATTTTTTGGTAGTCTAATTCAAAAATATTCATTTATAATTATTTATTTTTGAATTTCACCCTTACCTCTTTCAAAGAAGGCTTATATTATTTAGAAAATGAAAAACATATATAGTATATATTTCGTACATCTTTTGTAGTAATTTTTCTTTGATCAATAAACAAGGCAGTTGTCAATATGATACCCCGTACATATGCACAAGTGAATTTTAATTAAAAAAAATTGAAAACAAATAACGTAAAACGTTGTCATTCTTAAATAATGATCTCTAGAGTGAATAGATAAGTTTTTAGTTATGATTTTAATTACTTTTAACAATGGAGTAATTAAAGTACATTGCATAAAATTAAAATTCCTATTCTCAAGATAATTTTTATTCGTGCATTAGGCAACATTGTCCATATATAAAGTTAAGCTTCTCGAGTGGAAAATTGAATATTATGCCTCTAAAATACTAGTGTCACATCTCACATAGTGAAAGGCTAATACCTAATGAGAATGACACTCAGATAAACGGGTCAAGTACAAGTTTGACAAGGGAAATTCATGGAAAAATTGAGTTGAAAATTAAACTTATTGTGATAATTTCACTTAATCCAAAAATTTCCATTGCAAGTAGTTGCAGTCCTTTATGACCCAATGGTCGCTTTTCCTTTGGAAAAGTAACAATACTAGAAAACGAGCTAACAATGACTAAATAACTTGACGATATGGTTTTCTTTCGAGATCTAAATCCCTAATTTAATATTTTTTTTAGGTAGGATCACTGGTGTAAAGATTAGAATTCATGTGACTTGATCAAATATTGTTCATGTCCAGAGGGGTTCCCATGCCGCACCTAAAATGCTTTCATCAAAAAAGAATGGAGAATTCTCATTTGGCTGTTCTTGTGGGCAGTTTTCTTGGTAGATGAATTGCCTCAAATTGGCATTTTGGCATTGCATGTTTAAGATCTCTGCATGTGATTTAGCCAGTTCTGCTTGAAGCTCACTAATTTGCTTCTGAAGTTGGCAAATTGCGCCAGCACAACCATAGACTGGATCCCTAAGCCTGGCGTTGGCTTCATAAACCATACTATTCACAGCATCTGCTCTTTGAGTTTCTGGAAGTTCCTGCGATATAATTATGTCATATACTAATTAATATATATAGAAACCACAAAAGTTTTTAAGTTCTAAAGGTAAAATTAACAATTATGAAATAGTTTCCCATTATTCCAAACATGGGATTATTATCAAATTTTCAATTAACATTTTTGAAAGACAAAACCATCAGAAGTGGAGACAAGATTTTTAGTTCTCTACATAGACCCAATAGGGGTTTGGATTTTCTGTCCCAAACCAATGAGATTATTAACAATTGAATTGCTTATAATCTTTTTGAAAATTATTATAATAAAAATAAGTTAACAACTTATTTTGAAAACTGAATTAAAATAGTTCCAATAAGAAATATCTTCTGGTTGCTAGCTTCTTTCTTAATGCAGGTGGGGAGCGTTGAATTTTGGTTGTGCACAGAAAACATTGGTTATTTTTTGTGCCTACTTCCGTTGACTATAGGATCTATCCCTTTCAGTTGTGGAAGTTACTACAGTGTGGTCAAGCACCATTTTGGCTTCGGGTTTGGATGTAAATGGAATCTTAGGAAACTTGGTTGGATTTTCTTTGGAATTAAGCTCCATGTAGAGATGAAATGTACATGGATTTCGCAGATCGAGGTGGCAAAACTGGATTGATTATTTTGAAATTGGTTTTGGTTCAATGTCTGATGAAATTGTACCAACTGACAATCTATCAAATTATTTGGCAAAAATCGTCGTACATATAGCATGATTGTTATTCTTTGACTCCGCTGTTTTCTCTCTGTGTGGATTTCATTGGAGGCTGCACAATTGGACAGCTGTAGGAGGCAGATTCAAGCTGCTGGAAAGGAATAACGCGAAAGAGTTTGCAAATCACACAAAAGGTATATTTCTCATCACAGTTTTTATCTAAATACAAAGCTGAATCCTGAATGGGAATTGAAATCTGTTAAATTCCGCTGTGCATGTTTAAATCAATTCCCAACAAGCACACCCTTCGAGACTAGACTTATGATTGACAATTTATTGATTTGGAACGTGCGTGTGGTAGGAACGTCACGTCAGAGGATTAGCAAATTGGTAAGAAAATATAAGGTGGCTATTTTGGCGGTGCTAGAACCTTTTCAAAGTGAAAGTAGGATGAGGTTGCTGGCAAATAAACTAAGATTTGGTAATTACATATCTAATGAGCAGGAGGGAAGTAAGATATGTATTTTTTGGAGAGAAGAATTTTTGGTAGATTGGGTGGGAACTTCAAATCAAGCTACGCATGGTATATTCACTAAGGGATCAAAGAAGGCGATGATTTCTTTTGTATATGTCAAATGTATAGCTTTAGAGAGGAGGTCCCTTTGGAAGGAGTTGGAAAATATTACGGTTAATGGTTTGCCTTGGACTGTAACTGGGGATTTTAATATTATTAGAAATAATTTAGAGGGACGTGGTGGAAGACCACGTCCTATGGTGACAAAGGATGATTTTAATAATTGTATTGTTAGATGTGGGTTGTTAGAGTTATCTTGAGAAGGAGGGCAGCTTACTTGGTACAATGGACAAGATAGAAATGCTAGGAGCTGGACTCAGCTTGATCGAACATTAGTAAATTCCATGGCTGCTCAACTGCTTTCGAATTTGGCTATGCATCTTTTGGCTGAGACATCTGATCACTACCCAATGCTCGTTTATTTAAAACAGTCGAATGCTTCACATAGACCATCTCTTTTTCAATTCCAGCGGATGTGGTATGAACATAAAAATTTCATACCTTGAGTACAAAGAAGTTTGGGTGAACTGTAGTCAAGATATGGCACTAGGAGGCTTGCAGAGTTTAGCTGTCAAGTTAAAAAGGACAAAAATGGCTCTCAAAGTATGGAATAAACAAGATTTTGGCCGGGTTAGTCATGTTATATTAGAGATTCAAAAAAGAGTGGAGGTACTAGAAGGTGCTTTGCAAGAAGAGTATACTTCAAAGGTGGAACAGGATTTTTTTAGCTTCCAAAATTGAGTTGGCAGAAGGGCGAAAGAGAGAAGAAATGAGGCTTTCTCAGTTAGCTAAAAAGAAATGGATTAAAGAGGGAGATAACAACACATAATTTTTCCATGCAGTGATTGCACAACACCGAAAAAATAGAAAGCTAGATCATATAGTTTTAGAGCATGGCACACGCCTATCTTCTCCTCAACATATACACTGGAAGGCAGTGGATTATTTTAAACGATTCCTTACTGGAAAACATGTGGCTGCACTGCCAGATTTATCGGGTTTAATTGAAGCCATATTGACATAGGATGAGGCACATATGCTTTGTGTTTTACCGACTGAGATGGAAGTAAAGGAGGCTACATTTGCAATACCCATAGATAGTTCTCCTGGGTCGAATGGGTTTGGTTCTGGGTTTTTTATGAAATGTTGGGATATCGTTAAAGATGATGTGATTACAGGTATCCAAGAATTCGTCGAGGGTAGAGATCTTACTCATTTCTACTCATCATCTTATATGATTCTCATTCCAAAAGTGGAAGAACCAATGGGATTCGACAAATTCAGAATATAAGTTTTATGTTCTGTTGCCTATAAGATATTTTCGAGAATCTCAGTGACTCGTATGGCTACTGTAATTTCAAGAATTATTTCGCCTGAACAAGGGACTTTCATTGCTGGTAGAGTATTTTTTAGAACATCACTTTGACTCAGGAGCTAGTGCAATCTATGGATAAAAAAGTTAAAGGGGAAATGTGGTTGTTAAAGTGGACATGGCTGAAGAATGTGATAGGTGGATAGGTGGTTTGTCGGTTGGTTGATCAGTGTATAACAACCCTGTAGTCCTTAATAATGATGAAGGGGTATCACTCAAGTTTTTTTCAAATATACATGTGGATTACAGCAAGGAAAACCGCTTTCTCCTTATCTTTTCATCATTATGCACGAGGTTCTGATGAGGTTATTAAAAAAGTTTTGGTCATGGACATATTGGTAGTTTTTCTCATCCTCAAGGTAGTCCTTTAGTCTCTCACCTTATGTATGCAAATGATCTTGTGATATTTGCTAATAGATGTAAAAAAAAATCTTTAAAAGGACTAATGGAGGTAATAGCAGTTCATGAAAAATTGGTCTGGACATTAATAAGGAAAAGTCGGAATTTTTTCTCTAGAACTTGCTCTTTGGTGCAAAAGGATGATATTATACGAGAGACTGGGTTCAAAGAAGGTCATCTGCCCATGATTTATTTGGGAGTGGCAATGGTGAAAGGAAGATTGAATGCTAGACATCTAGAGACCCTCATTCAGAAGATTCAGAAAGAAATTGTATGATGGAAGATGCAATTATTATCACAAAGTGGGCTGTTGGTAATTCTTCGTCATGTCCTTATGAGTATGGCCATTCATTTACTATCAGTGTTGAGTATTCCTAGATCCACAGTTGGAAAGTTCAATTCCATTCTTTCATCCTTTTTTTGGGGTGAGAATAATTGGAGGACTAGGAAAAAATGGTGTGCATGGGATAAAATGTGTCAACCTGTGATGGAGGGGGGAATTGGACTATGAAGATTTGATGATGTTCAATGATCTCTACATATGAAATTTGCTTGGCGACTTCTGTCTTCAGGTTCATTGTGGACAATGTTTTTCTGAGCAAAATATCTTAAACATGGGATGTTGGATATAGAAAATACTAATCGTATTGGAACTCGCTTTTGGAGTTCTATCAGTAAGTGCATTCCAATGGTCATTGAAGACAGTCAATGGAAGATGAGAGTTGGTTCAAGCTCTTTTTGGTTTGACAAATGGCTAGAGGGAGATCCTCTATGCGCACAAGTACCTCAAGTTGTAGAACCAAAGTTAAAAATAAATGAAATTTGTTTAGAAAGTGGATGGGATATGGTAAGGATGAGAGACTTAGTAGGTGATAATCTAGCCAGTCAAGTTATTGCTCAAGTTGCAAATAGAAGAAAGGGGACTGATTTACTAATTTGGATGCCGCAGAAACATAGATTATTTACTGTGAAAACAACGTGGAAAGTGGTGAGGATTCGAGGTGAACATGTGCAGACAATATATAGAGGAAGGTTTCTGTATTAGTGGGTATACATTAGAAGGCAAGACAACTTTGGTGGGAAAGAATAAATTTATGGTGGACAAGAGCAAAAGGATCTTCCCATGTAGGATGTTTGATTGGTTTAATTACTTGGAAACTATGGATGAGAAGATGTAAAACAAGGATGGAGGGAAAATTTCAATCTGTAGAAGATGTGTTTATATCTATTAAATTCTTGTTACAACAAGCTTCAATTAACCTATCAAATAAAAAGCCATGGACTAGTCAAGATGAACACATACTTCATATGATAGAGTTCCCTTGGACTCCAGTCAAAGTTAAGTAGATTCGTGGGGTTTCATGGACTAAGCCAATACATAATCGAATAAAACTTAATGTGGACGGTAGCAGTCTAGGGAATCTTGGCCAGGCAGGTAGAGGGGGAGTAGTTCAGAATGATAAAGGTGAATTGATATCAGCTTTTAATATTTTCTTTAGGGAAGCTACTAATAATGAAGTTGAATTGAGAGCACTCATCGAAAGTTTAAAAATATGTCGTGAGCCAAAATTATATCATATTGACATTAAGTGTACTACAATAAAAGCAGGTTTTTATTGCATTCATTTACGGCGTGCATCTACAACATGCCGTAAAAATAGATTTATTATGGCATGCACTAAAAGTACGTCGTTAAAATTCACTTAGTAAAGTTATTTATGGAGTGCAAAGGATGCACATTATATTAAACCATTATTTATAGCATGCAATTAGTCCATGCCGTGTCTTGCTAAAATTTTAAGCATTTACGACGTGCAAATGCACGCCGTAGTAAGCTTCCCTCAAGACCTAATTATAACATGGCATTTTACTCCCATTAGTAAGTTCTCCTCCTTCACGTTCATTCTCCTCCTTCCTTTCGATTCACTACGCGTCCTGTCGGTAGATACACTCCTTTTTCCCAATTAAAATACTCATTTTCCCCATCGACCCTACACTTCCTATGTTGCCACCACTCCACCACAGCCATCATCCTCGACTCCGCCTCTCCACAACTTCGCCCGACACCTTAGCTCTCACTCTCTGTCCAACTTTCTATAAGGTAGGGATTCTTCAAATTAATACCCATCCCTATCTTGATAAGGATATAGTTTATAGAAGGAATTGTATGATTTAAGCTATTTATCCGGTCCTCAGTCCTCGATGGGCCTTTAAAATTTTCTAGTTGACTACTAAGAATTTAGTCTGCAGTGTTTTGATAGATTTGGAATGGCAATTAGAGTCAGACATTTATTGGAAGAAAAGTGAGAAACCAAAACCCAATAATGTTCCAGCCCTGGTTCATGTCGATGCTCCTCTTATTAACACTAGAGATAGCAAACAATCGGCCAAAGGGTAAAATTTGAATACACAATTGAATGAATCAGATTATGGTTTGCAATATCCTCCGTGTTCAATAGTGTTTGTAGTTTAGTTGCTTGTATATTTTGTGAGTTTCAGTGTTGCTTAAGCTCGAGTTTTTCCACAGGTTTTGCTTGTGTTTTGAGAAAGTAGGAATAATTTGAAGTAAATGTGTAAGTGGAGACAATATGAATTTGTTGACTGTTTTATTTTTCCCCTAATAACTTAAATGTACATGAACATAGCGCAGTGGTATAAATTGTTTATGCCCTGTTTGGCACCCAGTTTTATCAAAATGCATTTTTCTCTCTCTTCTTTTCAGCCACACATTTTTTATTAAAATAATATTACACGTAAATCAAAAACTTTTTCTTATTTTTCAACCACACATTTCCCATCAATTTACTATTCAAAAATATATTTTCACATTAAAATTCCTACCAAACACCCTCTTAGTAAGAACCCTTTACTACCGTTAGTGTATTTTCCACTTCTCTATCTAAATTTTTGGCAATGCCCTACTTTTCATTTTCAGATCTACATCCAATCTGGGGTTAGGTACACAATTATCGCATCACAATTTTCATGTCCTTGTTCTATTTCATCAAGATGAATGTAGAATTCAACAAAATCCATTATTATTCAAGGGCTAGCCTTGCTTTTGAAGAGTCTGCCTACTAATAGAGGTGATAGCCCTTATATTAATAGTTGAAAGTTGGGAAAAGTTATTGACTAATCAAGTAAAATTCCAAATTAAATGTGGTAATCACATTTCAAAATGTAATACGAAAAACCATACTAACAGTTATTAACTTGCTGCATTTTACCATTTTTCTGCTATATCTCTCAAATTGTGGAGTCCAGTCAACCTTGGCATTTTGACACTTGTATATGGATACTACAATTTTGGTTGCCATTAGTTTTCTGTTGCTTAAAATACTGTGGTAAATATCTTTATCAATGTAGTAACACTTGCGAATGCACCCTAAACTTTTACTTTTTTCATAGCCACCAGTTGCACTTTTATATCATATAATGCTTCTTCTTACTTCAATAGATTCAATTCAAATATTTATAGAGATTCAGTTTGAATATGTCATTATAGGTCATGAGATAGTTATACACTTGGATTGTGATAGAAAAAATATTTAAAACAAAGAAGAAGAAAGTTCAATTCTTTCTGATAAAAAACTCAACATACATACACAGCATAGCAGGAAACTAGAGCTATATATCAAAAGGATTCTAGCACATTTTTGTCAACCACTATCTACCTACTACAGCCTTACTTTTGGACAGAATACATGACCTTATATTAAACCATACTTTGACAGACTTCATTACATACAGGCTATAATATAAACTAGAAATAAGTACTACAAAATACAAGACATTTGACAGCAGAAGTGTCAAACAAATGTCAATATTCCTCCTTGACACTTTTGCTGGAAACATCAAGGCATATCCTCAATGTTTCAAACTTTCTTTTAGACAAGGACTTTGTTAAGATATCAGCATATTGGTCCTCTGAATTGCAATGCACCAGCTTCACATCCTTGACTTTCCTGAGCTTCCCTGATGGAGTGGTATTTTATCTTTATGTGCTTTGTTCTTCCATGAAACACAGGGTTCTTCACCATTGCAACAGCTAATTGTTTATCACAATAGATAAATGTTGCATCAGCTTGTTTGTGCTCAAGATCTTCTAGCATTTTCCTCAACCAAACAGCTTGATTGATGGCCTCAGATGCAGCTATGCACTCTGCTTCAGCAGTTGATTATGCTACTATTTTTTGCTTCATTCAATTCTAGCAAACAACACTTGAACTAATATAAAACACATAGCCAGAAGTACTTTCCATGTCACCAGCTGAACCAGCCCAGTCACTATCAGTGAAGCCAGTTAAAATCAGATTTTCAGATTTCCTAAACCAGATTCCCAGCTCTTCACTTCCTTTTATGTACCTTAGAACTCTTTTTGCTTCCTGGAAATGTATTTCACTTCGTTCTTATCTAAATCTAGAGAATATATTTGTAGCATATGCAACATCAGGCCTTGTGATGGTTAGATACGACAAACATCCAACCATATTCCTATAAACTTTTTCATTAGTTTTCTAGGCTCCATCTTTCCTCATTAGTTTTGGGATTTTGTACCAAAGGAGTGCTAACAGATTTACAATTTTCCATATTAAATTTCTTCAACATTTCCTTTGCATACCTTCTTTGACAAATAAAAATCCTTTCTAGTGTATGATCTATCTCATTCCAAGAAAATATTTCATCATTCCTAGATCTATCATGTTAAATGCACTCTTCAATTCTTCTTTCACATCTTCAATCAATGTACAATTGCTACCTGTTATTAACAAAGCATCAACATACAAGGATATGATGATCATTTTTTCCTCCACGCGCTTTATGTAGAGTGATTGTTCATTCACTCTTTTAATAAAGCCAAGATTGCTTAAGTGATCTTCAATCCTACTATACCAGGCCCTTGGAGCCTGCTTCAAGCCATACAAAGCCTTTTTTAACAAATACACCTTATGTTCTTCCCCTACCACTAAGAAACCTTCAGGTTGTTCGATATAAATTTCTTCATTCAAGTAACCATTTAGAAAGCTAGACTTCACATCCAACTGGTGTATCTTCCAATCTCTTTGAGCTGCAATAGCAAACAACAATCTTATGGTTTCATATCTTGCAACTGGAGCAAAAGTATTAGAAAAATCAACTCCATATTGCTAAGCATAACCCCTCACAACCAGTCTTGCTTTGAGTTTGTTGAATGAACCATCAAAGTTAAGTTTGGTCTTATACACCCATTTAATTCCAATCACATTCTTGCCTTTTGGTCTATCAACCAACACCCATGTTTCATTCTTTTCAATCATCCTAATCTCCTCCTTCATTGCAACCATCCAACCTAGTGAATTCACTACTTTATTGAAGTTTGAAGGCTCCAAGACAGCTGCATTACACCTAGCAAATATATCAGCAAGAGCTCTAGTTCTCAGCACTCCATTCTCTGAATCTGAGTCACCATCTGGTTCTGGTTCATTTGGTTCTTCTTCATTTACAATGATATCTTCATTTCCTTGAGCTACCAGCCTTGGAGTTTGAAATTTATCCAAGGTACTTGCTTCCCAATTCCATGAAAATCTTTCATCCACTTTAATGTCTCTGTTGGATATGATTTTCTTAGTTTGAGGATTGTATACTCTAAATCCCTTAGCATTGCCACAATATCCAACCAAAACATCAATTTCAGTGAAAACTAATGTATCATAAAAATCAGATAGTTTGAAAACATGCTCCCTTAGTTTCAAGATCAAGAAATAAGCTAAACTGATCAAGAGTTTCTGCTCTTCATGGAATGATGATGCCTATGTACTCATCTGGTTTTACAATTTAACAACTTTGATTGCACATAACATGAGCCTAAGACATGGTTTATACATGTTCAATACACAGTACATAGCTAATATGAACAATCACCAACATGTAAAAGATAGTTATATCTGTACTTTATAGATCAAGAAGCAAAGATCGAAGAGATGATATCGCTTACTTTTTCATTTACAGCTTGTGGAATATCTACAACTTTCGATGCCATTTTCTGATTTCTAGAACTATTTACACATCTGAATTTTTGAGGTAAGTATTCTTATATAGAAGCTAAGTAAGCTGATTTTTTTCTCGGAGATAAAAATAGGTAGAGGAATGTTAGATATGTGTAGTAATCTCTAGATTGGTATGTTGCTAAAGCAAAAAAGGATCAAAATGAAGGAAAATGAAAGTTTAGGGACCAAGTTGCAAATAACTAAAAGATGACCCGAAGGGCGAATCAAGAAGTTAAATGATCTAAGTGCTAATTGGAGATACAATAAGATATTCGAAGGAGGAAAGTAAGGAAAAGGAGTAAAAATTGGAAGAAAAAGGGATTGGGGACCAAATTGCACATTATGGAGAACTTGACACTACCATGAGGTCGCATGGTAGAAACCACCATGCGGTCACATGGTGTTATGTAGGGAATGCGGTCACATGGTTATGTCACGACGCGAAATTTTGCAGTTTTCTTATTCCGCCGAAACTCTTATGGAAACCCAATTTTTGGACCATATATATACCGAAACTCGACCAAAATGGGAGGGACGCCCAATATACCAAGGAAAAGTGAATTTGGAAGAAGAAAACAAAGAGATAACGAGAGGAAAATATCATGCAAATTGAAGATTTCATGGAAATTTGATTGGGGTGATGATGTTTCTTCAACTGTTTTTGTGTTTTCTTCTTTTTAGCATGTTAGACTAGATTTTTCATGTACTAGGAGATCGATGAACCTTGCAATACAAGTTTTAATTTTTTATTTGGAGATTTGACATATTTAAGCACGTTTTTTCCGAAATTTGAAAGATTTATATGTTTTTATTTTGATATGATTATTGTACACGTTATTATATGAATGTGGTGGCTTGTTTTATACATTTCAGAGAAGGAAAATAGGCTCGATATTGTATAAATCATCATAGATTCCAATAGGGGATAGAAATATACCTCTGTTCCTTGTGTGAATCGTTAAATATTCATGAAATCACATGCATTATTTTATGTTAACATTCGTCATAGAGATATAGTCAGATTGCATATTGGAATAGATTTGGTATTACTTGAGAGAGATTGCTAAATTAAAATAGGAATATTGATTCTTCATTTTTTGGGAATGTGTGTCAAATTTGCATAATTAAATGTTGAAATGGGTATTGCTTGAGAATTCGTGATCCTAGTGCGTTAGTAATTCGTCAATTCCATAAATCCTCATAGATTGCATTTAAACTCATTTTGGACTTAGTTTAGTTTTTTGCATTCATAACTACATCGTAGTTCATAACTTTCTTAGTTTAATTACACCACACATTTTACTTTCGTGTTTTGGTTAAGGTCAAGATAGGTAAAATTGAACTACTCAATCTCTGTGGGACGATATTTGGACTCTAAAAATCCACTTTATTACTTGTTACGAGCCGTACACTTGCAGTGACTTAAATCGAAAATATAAAATTCGTTCAACAAGTTTTTGGCACCGTTGCCAGAGAAGCCTTGATTAGATTCAAAAATATGCTCCAAAAGTGCCCTCAACATGGGTGTGAAAAGAGGACCCAAATTCGATTCTTCTATACAGGGTTACTTCCGCACTCCAGAAGCATGGTGGACTCATCATCAAATGGCTCACTAACCACACGGTCAATCGACGGGGCACTAGAATTATTTGAGAGGATGGTAACTACTTAAGCTATGTGGTCCTCCGAGCATGTGATTCAAAAGAAACCAACATGTGTTTATGAAGTGGATGCATATTCAGCTCTATCCGCAAAGATTGAGTCCTTGTCTCACAAGGAGGAAATGTTGTCACATTCAGCAAATGTAGCACAGACAAGGAAGCCAAGTTTTGAGGAATATGGAGTTGAACATAAAATAACACAGTGCCCAATTGTAATGCAAGGAAATGAGCAGGTAGACTTTGCACAATGGGGACAACATCAGCAAGACAATCCATATGGGGAAACATATAATCCCAGTTGGAAGAAGCATCCCAACTTCTCTTGGAGCAACTAGGATCAACACAGGCCGCAGGGTCAGTTTCAATAAGAAGAGAAGATTTCGCAATTGGAAGAGATACTTGGAAAATTCATAGAGAAGACCAATCAGTACGTGGAGAAGATCAAAGCCACTCTTAAAAACCAAAGTACTACAATCAAGAACTTGGAGACTCAGATGGGACAAATGGCACTTGTTATATCAAGTAGAGCACCAAGTAACCTACCAAGGAACACGGAGACTAATCCCGAGGAGAAAGTAATGGCAATACACATTCTAGAGAATAAAATTACTGGGGAGCATGCCAAGGTAATTACAACCCAAAGTGGGCTACAACTACCTGATTACATATAGATACACCAGGTACAGATAAAGAATCAACACCTCCTACTGAAGAAGTGAGTGTAGAACAAGATGAGCTGAACAAAAATCCAGATGTACCATGGGCAAAGACAAACACTCACGTGAATCCATAAGAGCCATCCATCTTATTCCCACAAAGATTGAAGAAACACAGGTAGAATCAAGAGTTTGAAAATTTTCTAGATGTACTAAAGAAACTCCACATTAATGTCTCGCTCATAGATGCAATCAGGAAAATTCCAAACTATGCAAAATTCTTGAAAGACGTGATAACAAAGAAGAAAAAGCTTTCGAAATTCGAAACGGTGGCACTAACAGAGGAAAGTAGTGCAAGGCTTCTCAAAAAGCTGCCTCCAAAACTTAAGGATCGAGGGAGTTTCACTTTACCCATTTCAATTGGAGAAGTTGGATTTTTTAATGCTTTGTGTGACACAGGTGCAAGTGTTAACCTAATGCCTTTATCTATTTACAAGAAATTGGGATTAGGAGAAGCAAAGAAAACAATGATGTTATTGCAGCTGGCCGATAGAAACATAAAGTTTCCAAGGGATAAAGTGGAGGATGTACTTATAAAGAGTGGCAAATTGGTATTTTCGGCAGACTTCATCATTTTGGACAGAAAGGAAGACAAGAATATTTCGATAATCTTAGGGTGATCATTCCTCGCGACTGGTCAAACTTTGATTGACATGGAAAAATATGAGCTAACGTTGAGAGTGAATGAGGAACAAGAGGTCTTTAAGTTACTTGATGCCTCAAAACCATTAGATCTCGACGAGTGTAAGTGCACTAATGAAGATAGACTAGAAATTCAACAAAACTATTAGAAGCAAAGACCAAAAATTGGAGGACTGGTTGGCCGAGATAAGAATGGGGAACTAATAGTTTGGAGAGCTGAAAGAGGATGCAAGGTTAGAAATTGTAAAAAAGTGCAAGGGTGAAATATCTCGATTTAAACCGCCATAAGTAGACATCGGAGAGTCGAGCTATCGACTACAAAATAGCGCTGGGTGGGAGGCAACCCACTGTATCCTTTTGATTTAATTTTCTTTTCACATTAGTTCAAAATTTCATATTTTTTCATGTTTACATTAATTATTTTGAGACGAGTGGAGGTTCCCTGCATGAATCTGTATTGTGTAGATTGTCTAGATCAGTGAGATGAATATTAGGTGAAAGTCTCAACTCTTGGGTTGATTTTAGAAGCTGAATGTCTAGAATAACAAAAGGGGCATAAAAAAATTGGACAATGTGAAAATAAAACCTCTCGCGAAGCCTTTATGACTCGAGCAATTAAGCATGTAAGAGTTTAAAACCTGGTGCCCTAAAGCCAACTGGTTTGGGAGTCACCGGCCTAAAGTTTGCTACATGGGTCATCTAGAAAGTAAGAAGGGGAGGGATTAATGAAATGTCATCGTATCGAGCCTTTGCAACTCAAGTGATTAAGCCTGTAAGGGTTTAAAACCTGGTATCTTAAAGCCAACTGGTTTGGAAGTCATCAGTCTAAAGCTCGCTACAAGGGTTGCATAGAAAGCAAGTGAGAAAATGACACAAAAAAGGAACCATAAAATAGGAGAACAAAAGATAATATAACTTGAAGAAGGCCCTAAGACATTTGGTTGATAACACTATACCTTTGATTTGAGGCAAGTAGCCTAGTTTAGTCTTAAGGGTTGAAGCACTCAAATTAGGAGAACTCCTACTTGTTGACATGTGAGCTTCCAATTGTCAGACTTATCCAAACTAAGAGAGGGTAAGAACCGTAGTTACTTAATTTCCTAACTTTAGAAAACACCTCGGGAAATGGAGTGAAAAGAACAAGTTTGGGAGGGTGTATCTCTCAAGCGAGTAAAGGATATATTTTACCACTAGGGGTCAGGATTGAACCAATCACAAGCTTGATATGTTGGCATGAGTTCGTACACAAACACGTGTTGAGTTTACATATAACAGGTAAAAGTTGATTTTTGTCTTGCACTATTAAAACTGTTTCTTATGTTGAGCACTTAGGTTCCAATCCTGAGATATGACAGGTTGTCAAGCTATGTTTTGTGTAGAGTTAAGTCACTGTCCTGTTTGAGGACAAACAATAGTTTAAGTTTGGGGGTTTGATAAGTGCGTTTTTACACACTTATTTCTGCCGCAAAACATGTCTATTTGTGGTTTGAATTGAGTGAAATTGACTTAATTCCTTGTAATTTCATTTTGTAGGCATATGTTGATGGATATGATGGAAATCACATGAAAATGAGCGAAAAAGGATCAAAACGAAGGAAAATGAAAGTTCAGGGACCAAGTTGCAAATAACTAAAAGATGACCTGAAGGGTGAATCCAGAAGTCTAATGAGCTAAGTGCTAATTGGAGATACAATGAGATATTGGAAGGAGGAAAATAAGGAAAATGAGTAAAAATTGGAATAAAATGGGATTGGGGACCAAATTGCACATTATGGAGAACTTGACACTACCATGCGGTCGCATGGTAGAAACCACCATGTGGTTTCATCGTGGTATGCAGGGAATTATGTAGCTCAAATTTTATAACCATGCAGTCGCATGGTTATGTCACGATGCGAAATTTTGCAATTTCCTTATTCCGCTGAAACTCTTATGGAAACCCAATTTTTGGACCATATATAAACTGAAACTCGACCTAGAAGGGAGGGACGCCCAATATTCCAAGGAAAAGTGAATTTTGAAGAAGAAAATGAAGAGACAATGAGCGGAAAACATCGCGCCAATTGAAGATTTCTTGAAAATTTGATTGGGGTGATGACGTTTCTTCAACTATTTGTGTTTTCTTCTTTTTAGCACGTTAGGTTAGATTTTTCATGTACTAGGAGATCGATAAACCTTGCAATACAAGTTTTGATTTTTGATTTGGAGATTTGACATATTTAACCACGTTATTCCGAAATCTGAATGATTTATACGTTTTTATTTCCATATGATTATTGTGCATGTAATTATATGAATGTAGTGGCTTGTTTTATGCATTCGAGAGAAGGAAAATAGGTTCAACGTAGTATAAATCATTATAGGGTCGGATAGAGGATAGAAATATACCTCTATGCCTTGTGTGAGCCGTTAAATATTCATGAAATCACATGCATTCTTTTATGTTAACATTCATTATAGATATATAGTCGGATTGCATATTGGAATAGGTTTGGCATTGCTCGAGAGAGATTGCTAAATTAAAATAGAAATATTGATTCTTCATTTTTGGGAATGTGTGTCAAATTTACATAATTAAAGGTTGAAATGAGTATTGCTTGGGAATTCGTGATCCCAGTGCTTTAGCAATTCGTCAATTCCATAAATCCTCGTAGATTGCATTTAAACTCATTTTGGACTTAGTTTAGTTTTTCGCATTCATAACTACATCGTAGTTCATAAATTTCTTAGTTTAATCACACCACACATTTTAATTCTGTGTTTCGGTTAAGACCGAGATAGGTAATATTGAACTACTCAATCTCCGTGGGACGATATCTAGATTCTAAAAATCCAATTTATTACTTGTTGCGAGCCATACACTTGCGGTGATTTAAATCGAAAATACAAAATTCGTTCAACAAGTTTTTGGCACCATTGTCGGGGATTGAGTTTAGTTTGATTTTGTTTGTCTAGGCAATAATTCGAACTTAATTTTTATTTTCTCTTTTATTTTTATTTTATTTTTTTGTTATTCAATTTATCTTGTGAGTGTCTGAATACTACTCTTGGCTTTCTCTCAAGTTTGCATGCTAAGATCGACTAGAGGAGGTTTGATTCCGACCGATCCTGAAATAGAGTGCAATTTTCATCGACTGCAAAGAGAGACTAGAGAAACACACTTGCAAATGGCTAACGGACTGAATAATCCTATTATTCCAGCCAATGAAGGAGAGGCGATGGATGAAGGAAATGAAATTTTGAGCTACTTCTTGACTCCTCACGTAATTCAAAGCTAGTCAAGCATCGTGTATCCTCCGTTTGGGCAGCTTAATTTTCAATTGAAGACCAATGTAATACAACTGTTCCAAAATGGGCATCAATTCTATGGTAGAGCTAAGGAAAATCCACATACACACATATCTCGATTCTTGGATATGTGTCAACACTTCAGATATCAAGGAATCTCGGATGATGCTATTCGGCTACGACTATTTTCATACACTCTATGAGACAAGGCAGTTGAATGGTTAGATTCACTTCCAGTTGCAAGCATCACTACTTGGAACAACCTGGCTCATAAATTCTGCATGGAATACTTTTTGATAAGACATGAAATGTCATGATTTACATCCACTAATTCTTGTATTTTTATGATTAATTAACACCTAAATGTGCAAAGTGCCCTTATATTGTGATTTAGGTTGCAAATGGATGATCATGGCATAAAATAGAGAAAAAGAGCGAAAAAGGAAATAAATGGAAGAAATCAAAAGTTTAGGGACCAAGTTGCCAATAATCCATAGATAAGACGGATGATGGAACAAAGAGTCAAGAGTATTAGAGGTCAAACAGAAGAGAAAAGAATTCAAATGGATGAAATACAATCAAAGTTTACTCACTCATCAATTTCCAATCGAATGGGTTATGAACCGGTTTTCAATCTCTGTTTGAGATCCATTTTTAACATGGTAAACTATCGAATTGGAAGATGACATCTAAATAAAAGTTGTATCCTTTGAGTCATCTTTCCAATGCATCTTGAATCACCTCAATTGGACATCGGGAGAGAAAGTTATGGTCAAAATATTGAAAGTTGTTTGGTGGACGAAATTTATACTTTGCGTACGCATAGGCCTGCAGACCTTGCGTACGCGAGATTACAAAAATCCACTACTAAGACCTAAATAAGTCTACTATGCGTACACAACAATAGAACTATGTGTATGCATGGTTCATTCAGGCACCCGAATCTTCAGTTTTTGAATTTAACATCAACACTTTGGTAACGCGTTTTCCAATACCTTTTAAACCCTAACTCGACCAGAACACGCCCACAACCCCCTTTTTTCTCTTTTTTGCTCTAGAATCGGTGGAAGGATATTGAAGTCAAGGATTTATTCAAATTGTGAGATCTAAATAAGTTTCATTGTTTTCATTCATATTTTGTGTATTGAATATTCTTCTATGCCTGAATTTATGATTGTTGTATTTGAATGCTAAGAGGCCTATTGTTGTTCATGTATTTCAATCTATTTCTTGTTTAAGGAACAAATCCGTAATTGTTTGTTATCTTTGACGTTAGGAAGCAACTAGGGTTTGATAAATCGCTGCTTAAGAGATTATTAAATTCTAGGAATGATATTTGACTAGATCAAACATGATCGCTTGTGCTTGTGTTGTTTAATTTCATCAGTTTCTCTAATTTTCCATGCTATTGTCAAGTTAAATCTTAAGTGCTTTTCTTGGGTTATTTGATAGTAAGGATTGATTGGAGCGCTTGTTTTTCGGTTAATTATAACGAAGGAGAAGTATGAATTATAAATTCTAATGATGAATGCTAAAAATATGAATTGATAATTATCTATGGATCCATGATCGGTTTGAATTTCCTACAGTGAATATTGACTTAGACCAAGGTTTGTCCTATTGATTTAATCCAATTTATTACATTGCATTGCTTTTCGTTAAAATTGATTTCTTCACAAACAAAACCCCCAATCATTGTTGACATTGTGTGAAATTAGGCTAATCACTCTTCGTGGGAACGATCCTTACTTCCACTACTATATACATTTTTGGAAGCATAAGTTTTATTACTTTTGGGTGCCTACGACGGTACCCCCACTTTTCACCAGCCAAGATAGCGAAAATGAGACACGAGATATCAATCTTCAATCAGGGAGAATCCAAATCATTTCACGAAACCTGGAATAGATTCAAAAATATGCTCCAGAAGTGCCATCAACATGGGTATGAAACAAGGACCCAAATTCGATTATTTTGTACAGGGTTACTTCTGTACTCCAGAAGCATGGTGTACTCATCATCAGATGGCTCACTAACCACACGGTCAATCGACAGGGCGCTAGAATTATTTGAGAGGATGGCAACTACTTCAGCTATGTGGTCCTCCGAGCGTGTGATTCAGAATAAACCATCTAGTGTTTATGAAGTGGATGCATATTCAGCTCTATCTACGAAAATTGATTCCTTATCTCACAAGGTGGAAAATTTATCACATGCAGCAAATGTAGCACAGACAAGAAAGTCAAGTTGTGAGGAATGTGGAGTTGAACATAAAACAACAGAGTGCCCAATCATAATGCAAGGAATTGAGCAGATAGACTTTGTACAATGGGCACAGCGTCAGAAGGACAATCCATATGGGGAAACATACAATCCCAGTTGGAAGAAGCATCCCAACTTCTTTTGGAGCAACCAGAATCAAAATAGGTCGCAGGGTCAGTTTCAACAACAAGAGAAAAAGCCTCAATTGGAAGAGATACTTGGAAAATTCATGGAGAAGATCGAAGCTACTCTCAAAAACTAAAGTGCTACAATCAAGAACTTGAAGACTCAGATGGGACAAATGACACTTGCTATATCAAGTAGAGCACCAGGTAACATACCAAGCAACACAGAAACTAATCCCGAGGAGCAAGTAATGGCCATACGCATTCTAGAGAATAAAATTACTAGGGAGCATGCCAAGGCAATTACAACCCCAAGTGGGCTACAACTATCTAGATTACATGTAGATAGACTGAGTACAAATAAAGAATCAACACTTCATGCTGAACAAGTGCGTGTAAAACAAGATGAGTTGAATAGAAATCCAGATACAACATAGGCAAAGACAACCATTCACGTCAATCTATACGTGCCACCCATCCCATTCCCACAAAATTGAAGAAACACAAGCAGAATCAAGAGTTTGAAAATTTTTTAGATGTGCTAAAGAAACTCCACATTAATATCCCGTTCATAGACGCAATCAGGCAAATTCCAAACTGTGCAAAATTCTTGAAGGACATGACAACAAAGAAGAAAAAGCTTCTGAAATTTGAAACTATGGCACTAACAAAGGAAAGCAATACAAGACTTCTCAACAAGTTGCCTCCAAAACTTAAGGATCCAGGGAATTTTACTTTACCTATTTCAATTGGAGAAGTTGGATCTTTTAATGCTTTGTGTGACATAGGTGCAAGTGTTAACTTAATGTCTTTATCTGTTTACAAGAAATTAGGATTAGGATAAGCAAAGAAAACGATGATGTTATTGCATCTGGCCGATAGAAGCATAAAGTCTCCAAGGGGTAAGGTTGAGGATATACTTATAAAGACTGGCAAATTGGTATTTCTGGCAGACTTCATCATTCCTGACTAGAGGAAGACAAGAATATTTCGATAATCTTAGGGCGACCATTCCTAGCAACTGGTCGAACTTTGATTGACATGGAAAAATATGAGCTAATGTTGAGAGTGAATGAAGAACAGGAGGTCTTTAAGTTACTTGATGCCTCAAAATAACCATTAGATCTCGACGAGTGTAAGTGCACTAATGAAGATGGACTAGAAATTCAACAAAACTATCAGAAGCAAACACCAAAAATTGGAGGATTGGTTGGTCGAGACAAGAACAGGGAACTAATAATTTGGAGAGCTGAAAAAGGATGCAAGGCTAGAAATTGTAAAAAGTACAAGGGTGAAATATCCCGGTTTAACCGCCATAAGCAGACACCAGGAAATCAAGCTATCGACTACCAAATAGCGTTGGGTGGGAGGCAACCCACAGTATCCTTTTGATTTAATTTTCTTTTCACATTAGTTCAAAATTTCATATTTTTGCATGTCTGCATTAATTATAGTTTAAGTCATCGTTCATTCACGCGTGTCAAAATATAGCCTAAGCACATTTACATGGGTTCTTATGCATTGAGCACGAGTTAGGAGTGATGTCAATGGTGTTGTGTTGGTTAGATGTTACTTCTTAGCATTGGGAGCAACAAAAGAGAGAGAGCGCTGAGCATAGCAACAGTTTACAGAGGGTTAGGGGCTCAATAATGTTGAGATGCCCCAGGCATTACCACCACGGCCTCCATTTTGATCAAGGGAGTACTGTTTGCCCTTTGTACTTTTGTTCTTTGTGTACTTGTCCTTCAATTATGTTTTCTAAACTTTTGCTAACACTGCATTGAGGACAATGTATTATCTAAATTTTCTGGTGGGTGACATAATTTTGGGCACGACATGAACATCTTATCATCACTTTGCCCATATTCATCAATATTTATGTTTCATTTTTGCATTATGTGTGCTTAAAAAAAATTAAAATTTGTTATCTAGCTATTTGTTTTGTTATTTTTATTTTTGTGTGATTGTGTAGGCTTGATGATGTGGTTATTGGATTAGTATACATTAGGAATGATGGATATAGTGCTGATTTGGTTGACTTGTACTTGCTGATGTAATACTTGACACTCTTGGCGCACACACTCATGCTTTACGTTTTAAGTTAGTGATTGGATCATTGAACATAAGTTAGAGTTAACCCAATAACCCTCTAAAGCATTAAATCACTAACCATACGAGAGTAGTTTGGAGATGGTAGAGCAATTGTAGGTGAACGCTGAGATGAGTGGAGGTTCCGTGCATGAATCTGTATTGTGTGGATTGCCTAGATCAATGAGACGAATATTAGGTGAAAGTCTCAACTCTTGGGTTGGTTTTAGAAGCTGAATGTCTAGAAAAATAAAAGGGGCATAAAAAAATTGGACAATGTGAAAATAAAACCTCTCGCGAAGCCTTTATGACTCGAGCAATTAAGCTTATAAGGATTTAAAACTTGGTGCCATAAAGTCAACTGGTTTGGGAGTCACCGGCCTAAAGTTTGCTAGACTCCCACCTAAAGTTTGCTACATGGATCATCTAGAAAGCAAGAAGGAGAGGATTTAATGAAACGTCATCGTATCGAGCCTTTGCAACTCGAGTGATCAAGATTGTAAGGGTTTAAAACTTGGTGCCCTAAAGCCAAATGGTTTGGGAGTTATCGGCCTAAAGCTCGCTACATGGGTTGTATAGAAAGCAAGTGAGAAAATGACACAAAAAATGAACCATAAAATAGGAGAACAAAAGATAATATAACTTGAAGAAAGCCCTAAGACATTTGGTTGATAATACTATACCTTTGATGTGAGGCACGTAGCCTAGTTTAGTCTTAAGGGTTAAAGCAGTCAAATTAGGAGAACTCCTACTTGTTGACATGTGAGCTTGAAATTGTAAGACTAAGAGAGGGCAAGAATCGTAGTTAATTAATTTCCTGACTTTACAACACACCTTGGGAAATGGAGTGAAAAGAACAAGTTTGGGGGATGTATCTTTCGAGCGAGTAAAGGATATATTTGACCACTAAGGATCGGGATTGAATCAATCACAAGCTTGATATGTTTGCATGAGTTCGCACACAAACAAATGTTGAGTTTACATATAACAGGTAAAAGTTGATTTTGTCTTGCACTATTAAAATTGTTTCTTATGTTGAGCATTTAGTTTCCAATTTTGAGATACAGCAGGTTGTCAAGCCATGTTTTGTGTAGAGTTAAGTCACTGTCTTGTTTGAGAACAAACAATAGTTCAAGTTTGGGGGGCTTGATAGGTGCATTTTTACACACTTATTTCGGCCGCAAAACATGTCTATTTGTGGTTTGAATTGAGTGAAATTGACTTAATTCTTTGTAATTTCATTTTATAGGCATATGTTGATGGATATGATGGAAATCACATGAAAAGGAGCGAAAAAGGATCAAAACAAAGGAAAACGAAAGTTCAAGAACCAAGTTGCGAATAACTAAAAGATGACCCGAAGGGCGAATCAAGAAGTTAAATGAGCTTAGTGCTAATTGGAGATACAATGAGATATTGGAAGGAGGAAAATAAGGAAAAGCAGTAAAAATTGGAATAAAATTGGATTGGGGACCAAATTGTACATTATGGAGAACTTGACACTACCATGCGGTCGCATGGTGGTATGCATGGAATTATGGAGCCCAAATTTTATAACCATGCAGTCGCATGGTTATGGCACGATGCGAAATTTTGTAGTTTCCTTATTCCGTCGAAACTCTTATGGAAACCCAATTTTTGGACCATATATAAACTGAAACTCGATCTAAAAGGGAGGGACACCCAATATACCAAGGAAAAGTGAATTTTGAAGAAGAAAACGAAGAGACAACAAGATGAAAACATCGCGCCAATTGAAGATTTCTTGGAAATTTGATTGGGGTGATGACGTTTCTTCAACTATTTTTGTGTTTTCTTCTTTTTACCATGTTAGGCTAGATATTTCATGTATTAGGAGATCGATGAATCTGGCAATACAAGTCTTGATTTTTGATTTGGAGATTTGACATATTTAGGCGCGTTTTTCCAGAATTTGAATGATTTATGCATTTTTATTTCCATATGATTATTGTCCGCGTAATTATATGAATGTGGTGGCTTGTTTTATGCATTCGAGAAAAGGAAAATAGGCTCCACGTAGTATCAATCATCATAGGGTCTGATAGGGACCTCTATGCCTTGTGTGAATCGTTAAATATTCATGAAATCACATGCATTCTTTTATGTTAACATTCGTCATAGAGATATAGTCGGATTTCATATTGGAATAGGTTTGGCATTGTTTGAGAGAGATTGCTAAATTAAAATAGGAATATTGATTCTTCATTTTTGGGAATGTGTGTCAAATTTGCGTAATTAAAGGTTGAAATAGGTATTTCTTGGGAATTCGTGATCCTAGTGCGTTAGTAATTCATTAATTCCATAAATCCTCATAGATTGCATTTAAACTCATTTTGGACTTAGTTTAGTTTTTCGCATTCATAACTATATCATAGTTCATAACTTTTTTAGTTTTATCACACCACACATTTTACTTTCATGTTTCGGTTAAGGTCAAGATAGGTAAAATTGAACTACTCAATCTCTGTGAAATGAAATCCGGACTCTAAAAATCCACTTTATTACTTGTTGCGAGCCGTACACTTGCGGTGATTTAAATCGAAAATACAAAATTCATTCAATAGGATCTCGTTAAGAAGGTCTATATAAAACAATCGGAAGGATTTATTCTACCCAAAAATGAGGATAAAGTATGCAAGCTAATAAAATCCTTATATGAATTAAAACAAGCACCAAAAAAATAACATGAAAAGTTTGACTTAGCAATAATGTCTTTGGATATAAACATAATACTATTGATAATTACTTATATTCAAAAGTCTGTGATAATTATGTTGTGCTCATTTATTTATACGTGGATGACATGTTGATTGTGAGCAATCAAATGTAAGGTACAAAAAACCAAAGAGGTTTATATCTTTCATATTTAAAATGAAAAATCTTGGTCAAGTTGATGCGAACCCCATAGCAATGTTGACTACGAAACTCACAACGAGATTAACGAACCCAAGAAAGTCAAATTAATCCAAAGTTTAGGATTGACCCAAAAGAAAGTCGAACCAAAAAACCGAACAAGAACGATACTTGAAAGACCCCTTGATCACGCAATCCAAGAATTAAATCCAGTTGTTTGAACGCCACAAGTTAACACTTGATAAATTTGAAGTTGTTCAATGAAGAACAATGAAGAGAAGACAATACGCCACACTTTAATTCAATATCAATAATGTCAAAAAGGTTTCTTAACAATTGAATGGAAACTCCTATTTATACAAAACCTTAAAACTAGGTAAAAATTGTGCAAAAGTCGAGCATAATCTCCAAAATATGGAAAAGAATCAAAATCTAACAAAATATGAAAAATTGTCAAAATTAGAAAATTCGCCAAATTTTTGGCCTGTCCCAATTTAAGTTTCGGTATGCCACTGTACAGCCGCATGGTGTTTTTGCTATGCGGTCGCACAGGTTTATTTTCAACTTCCGGTTTCGTCGTTTGATAACAAATTGATCCAAGTTGATTCGGCTTTCGACCCGAACATGAAAGTTGCTCCATTTTGAGTCCCGAACATGGTTCCATCAATGGTTTCTTGAATGAGCAATCCCACCGCTTATTTCACTTGCTTTGCCCTTGATCGCGTCATTAGTCTACCATTTACTATCAATGGGTCTCGTCTCGCACTTGCCTTCGTCGGGCTCGACTCCTGGATCATATCATCCCCTCCCTCTTCAAAAGGATTCATCCTCGAATCTGAACCTACATCAAACAGAGAGAGATCAGATACATTAAAAGTAGCCGAAACATTGTACTCACCTGGAAGGTCCAACTTGTAAGCATTGTCGTTTATCTTTTTGATCACTTGGAATGGACCATCGCCCCTCGGTTGCAACTTGGACTTCCTTTGCTCCGAAAACCGCTCTTTCCTAAGGTGCACCCAAACCCAATCTCCTGGCTCGAATGTCACGCGCTTTCTACCTTTGTTCACCTACGACGCAATCAACTTACTTTTGTTTTCAATTTGTGCTTTTACCTTTTCATGGAGTGACTTAATCAATTCCGCCTTCTTTTCGCCATCTAAACTACCACGTTCATTCACAGGTAAAGGAATAAAATCCAAAGGAGTTAGTGGATTAAAACCATATACAATTTCAAATGAAGAATATGACGTAGTAGAGTGAACAGCTCGACTGTATGTAAATTCAACAAATGGTAGACACTCCTCCCAACTCTTCAAATTTTTACTCATTACTGTGCGTAACAATTGTGTCATAGTCTTATTCACTACCTCGGTTTGTCCATCTGTTTGTGGATGAAAAGTTGTGAAAAATAGTAACTTAGTGCCTAACTTACCCCACAAAACTCTCCAAAAGTGACTCAAAAATTTGACATCCCAATCCGACACTATGCTTCTAGGAACCCCATGTAAACGCACAATCTCTCTAAAGAATAAGTCAGCAATGTTCGTGGCATCATCAGTTTTGTGACATGGTATAAAATGTACCATTTTCCTGAACCTATCTACAACCAAAAAAATAGAATCCCGACCTCTCTTAGTCCTAGGTAAACCTAAAACAAAATCCATCGAGATATCAACCCAAGGCTCACTAAGTGTAGGTAAAGGTGTGTACAAACCTTGTGGTAAAACCTTAGATTTAGCCTTTTTACAACCTATATATCGACTACAAATTCGCTCAACATCACTTTTCATCTTAGGCCAATAAAAATGCTCTCTCAATACATCTAAAGTCTTTTGAACCCCAAAGTGTCCCATCAATCCACCACTATGTGCCTCCTTTACTAACAACTCTCGAATAGAACAATTAGGAACACATAACCTATTTTCTCGAAATAAATATCCCTCATGCCTAAAGAACCTATCAATCGTCCCTTTTATACATGACAAATAAACATCCGAAAATTCAACATCTTTTTCATACAATTCCTTAATAAGTTCAAACCCAAGTAGCTTAGAATCAAGAGTAGTTAGCAATATGTACCTTCGCGATAACGCATTTGCCACCACATTTTTCTTACCTTGTTTATACCAAATGACGTATGGAAAGGTCTCAATGAATTCCATCCACCGTGCATGCCTCTCGTTCAATTTATCTTGTCCTCGCAAGTGCTTTAGTGACTCATGAACGGTGTGTATGACAAGCTCCTTCGGCCATAGATAATGTTGCCAAAGTCTCCAAAGCTCGAACAAGCGCATAAAGTTCTTTGTCATATGTAGGATAATTTAAAGCAGCTCCACTCAATTTCTCGCTAAAGTATGCAATAGGCCTCCGATCCTGCATTAAAACTGCTCCAATCCCTATTCCTAATACATCACACTCAATCTCGAATGTTTTATCAAAGTTAGGTAATGCCAAAACAGGTGCTTCACACAATCTACCTTTAATAGTATTAAATGCAAGTTCATGTTCATCACCCCAATGAAAACCTACACTCTTTTTAACTACTTCTGTGAGTGGTGCAGTGATAGTGCTAAAATCCTTCACAAATCGCCTATAAAAGCTAGTCAAACCATGAAAACTCCTAACTTCCGTTATGCTTTTAGGTGTCGGCCAATCTCTAATAGCTTTTATCTTTTCATCGTCTACTTCTACCCCCATTAGCACTAACTACAAATCCAAGAAATATAACTCTATCCATACAAAATGTGCATTTCTTAAGATTAGCATAGAGTTGTTCTTTCCTTAAAACAATTAGCACACACTTTAAATGTTCCAAATGCTCTCCTAGGTATTTGCTATAGATTAATATGTCGTCAAAATAAACCACAACAAATTTTCCTATAAAAGCACGTAAAACATGATTCATTAAACATATAAAAGTGCTAGGTGCATTTGTGAGTCCAAACGGCATAACCAACCATTCATATAAACTATATTTAGTTTTAAAAGTCGTTTTCCATTCATCACCCTCCCGCATACGAATTTAATGATACCCGCTTTTTAAATCAAATTTAGAAAATATGCAAGAACCATGTAATTCATCAAGCATGTCATCTAACCTAGGTATAGGGTGACGATACTTTACCGTTATGTTGTTGATAGCCCAACAATCCACACACATTCGTTATGTTCCATTCTTTTTTGGTACAAGCAAAACCGGTACCGCACAAAGACTCATGCTTTCCCTCACGTATCCTTTGCTCATTAACTCCTCCACTTACCTTTGAAGCTCCTTAGTCTTCTCAGGATTATTTCGATAAGCCGGTCGATTTGGAATGAGAACTCCGGGTACGAAGTCAATTTGATGTTCAATACCTCGAATAGGCGGCAATCCACTTGGTGCATCCTCCAGAAATACATTGTCGAATTCCTGCAACAAAGACTTAGCCAAACTAGGGAGGGGTGGGTTAGTTTCCTCAAAATTGAGGAGTGATTCCTTATAAACGAACAAGATCATCTCTCTTTTCTCAACTACCGCCCTCCTCAAATCACTCTCTTTTACAAAGAAATTCACTCGTGTTTTCTCTCTTCTCTCGGGGCACTCTCTTTCTTTTCTCTCTTGTGATTGCTCTCTCTTTTTCTCTCTAATGGCTATCTCAACATATTCTCTCTTTTTCTCCAACTCGCTATTTGCTCTCATTTTTTCTAACTCTTTTGCTCTCCTCTCTTCCTCACTTCTCAATTTTAATTGGTCCTCATAGATTTGCGCCGGTGTTAATGGCACAAGAGTAATGGTCCTTCCATCCTTAATGAAACTATCTCGATTTTTGTACCCATCATGCATAGCCTTCCTATCGTATTGCCATGGTCGCCCCAATAAAATATGTCCCGCTTGCATTGGTACTACATCACACAATAACTCGTCCTTATAACTCCTAATTGATAAATTAAGTAACACTCTTCGATTCATCCTCACCTCGCCACTCTCATTCAATCATTACAATTTATAAGGTCTCGGATGTTTCAACAATGTTAAACCCAACTTTTCTACAAGAGATATGCTAGCTACATTAGTGCAACTACCACCATCAATTATAACACTACATACCGTATTGTTGACGTGGCATCGAGTGTGGAAAATGTTCTTCCGTTGCAACTCCAAGTCATCCGCTTTAACGTGAGTAGTGAGAGCTCGCCTTGTGACTAATAGATCCCCAACCGGCCCTTCAACTTTTTCTTCTTCACTAACACCCTCCAACGCCGGCATGTCATCAAACTTGCCATCACTATCTCTCACAATCTCTCCATTATCCTGCAACACCATCGTCCGTTTGTTTGGGCATTGAGAAGCAATATGCCCCATTCCTAAACATCTAAAACATTTGATGTTCCGATTGTGCGACGGTTGTGCCTCCAATTTTGATATTGGTTTGCTAGCATTTTCATACTTGCCCTTTTGCCAATCATTTTTACCTCTAGGTGCAGCCCCATTTTTGTTGTTGTCATCCCACTTCGATTTCCATGTTGGATTAGGAGTCGAAGTACCTAACGGTTGCCTAGACGTCCCCTTCCTCTTCAATTGCCTCTCGACCTTCATTGCCACATGTAACATGTCCTCGATTTCCACATAATGTTGCAACTCTACAACGTTTGCAATATCCCGATTTAACCCACTCAAGAACCGTGCCATGGTAGCTTCCCGATCTTCCTCCACATTAACCCGAATCATAAGAATTTCCATCTCCTTGTGATAATCCTCTACGCTTTTCGATCCTTGGTACAAACCTTGCAATTTTTGATGGATTTCCCTATAATAGTGACTCGGAACAAACCTCCTCCTCATCAACATCTTCAATTCATCCCAAGTGCTAATTGGCCTTTCCCGACCCCTACGTCGTGATGTAAGTGCTTGATCCAACCAAGATATCGCGTAATCCACGAATTCAAGCACCGCCAATTTTACCTTTTTCTCCTCCGAATAATTATAGCACTCAAAAATCATCTCAACCTTCATTTCCCAATCTAAATATGCTTCCGGATCGCTTCTCCCCTTAAATTGCGGAATAGTCATTTTAATACTCCCCAAATTTCCATCTACTTCATCTCCCAAGTTATTTCTACCCCATCTTTCCATCCTATCGCTCCTATGCTTCGCTTGACCCATATCAATGTCATTTTCATCAAAATCATCCTCATCACTACGATACTCATCCCGCCTTCCTCTCCTAGATTCACGCCTACCCGACCCCCTAGCATTAGACATCTTCACTTGTCTCTGGCTAAGATTAGCAATTGTAGTACCCATTTGCACCATCCATTCCCCTTGCCTATCCACCTTCTCCTTAACATCACCAAGTACCCTTTCAAACCTCTTTATCATGTCCTCCGATGAATTGTTGTCATTACCGTTTTGGCTTGAATTAGAACCTTTTCTTTCCGACATCATATCACACAATTTTTTTTATGCTTCACAAAGATTTCACTCGGAAAACACTCACTATGGCTTTTTCCCTCTATTAAACTCACCACTCGGCCTTTTACCACTCAAAGTCTCCCTCCAAGCACTTTAAAGAACCAAGTGAACTAAATCAATTGTTTTACCAGCAATTCAAACAAACTGAATATTAATCAAAGACCACGAGACTTAAAGGACTTGAATAAGTGGAATAGATGAATGTTTTGACACGAATATGCGTGTAGACTCAAAAGAAGAATGAAAGACTCAACAAAACAATGAAAAGAAAACAAGAATGAAGAAAAACTAAGAAAGAAAATTAACGACCCAAACAAATAAAGAAAAGATATAACCTTCAATTAATTTGGAGCCAAAGCTCTAATAACAACTGATGCGAACCCCGTAGCAACGTTGACTACGAAACCCACAACGAGATTGACGAACCCAAGAAAGTCAAATTAATCCAAAGTTTAGGACTAACCCAAAAGAAAGTCGAACCAAAAAATCCAACAAGAACGACGCTTGAAAGACCCCTTGATCACACAATCCAAGAATTAAATCCGGTTGTTTGAATGCCACAAGTTAATACTTGATAAATTTAAAGTTGTTCAATGAAGAACGATGAAGAGAAGACAATACGCCTCACTTTAATTCAATATCAATAATGTCAAAAAGGTTTCTTAACAATTGAATGGAAACTCCTATTTATACTAAATCTAAAAACTTGGTAAAAATCGTACAAAAGTCGAGCATAATCTCCAAAATATGGAAAAGAATCAAAATCTAACACAATACGGAAAATTGCCAAAATTGGAAAATTCACCAAATTTTTGGCATGTGCGGCCGCATGGTGTATTTCCATGCAGTCGCATGGTTCAACAAAAAATTCCAATTTAAGTTTTGGTATGCCACTGTGCGGCCGCTGGTGTTTTTGCTGTGCGGTCGCACAAGCTTATTTTCAGCCTCCGGTTTCGTCGCTTGATAACAAATTGATCCAAGTTGATTCGGCCTTCGACCCGAACATGAAAGTTGCTCCATTTTGAGTCCCGAACATGGTTCCATCAATGGTTTCTTGAACGAGCAACCTCATCGCTTATTTCACTTGCTTTGCCTTGATCGTGTCATTGGTCCGCCATCGACTATCAACGAGTCTCGTCTCGCACTTGCCTTCGTCGGGCTCGACTCCTGGTTCATATCACAAGTGGATACCATACTAGATATCAAAGTCACCAAGACTAGTAGGGGTTATATGTTAAGTCAATTACATTATGTTGGGAATGTGATTAATAAGTTCAAGCAGTTAAACACTAAAGAGACTAATACTCTATTTGATTTAAGTTTGAAACTTATAAAGAATGATGGAAGAGTTATAGCACAATTTGAGTATGCAAGTGCTATCCGAATATAATGTATGATGTGCAATGTACAAGACCCGACATAACATTTGCAATTAGTACACTTAATCTGTTTATTAGCAATCAAGTAAAGAACATTGGAAGGCTATCGGGAAGGTTCTAGTTTATTTGAAGAAAACCAAGGATCTAGGTCTTCAATATTCTAAGTATTCGGTAATATTAGAAGGATTTACCGATGTTGGTTGGATATTTAGTTTCGGTGAGAATAAATCAATCTCGAGTTAGGTATTTACCCTTGGAGGAGGTACAGTCTCTTGGAAATCCAAGAAACAAACATGTATTACTCACTCAATTATAAAATCCAAATTTGAAGCATTGGCTGAAATCAGAAAAGAAGCTGAATGGCTTAGGGATTTAATGTATGAAATTTCATTGGAAGAAAATAATACTTCTTCCATATCTATCTTGTGTAATAGTCAAGCAACTTTTAGGTAGAGCATACAATGAAGTGTGTAATGGTAAGTCTAAATATATGTGTCTAAGATATGATTATGTGAAAAAAATTATCAAAGATGGAATAATTTCACTTACACATGTGAAGTCAAATGAGAATTTGGTTGATCCGTTCGTTAAATCGCTCACAAGGAAATTATTGCGAACAACACCTAGTAGGATGGGGTTAAAACTCCATAATTAAATCCACCAATAATGGCAACCCTACTTGACTATACTAACAAGTATACTTCTGGTTCAAAGGGTAATAACAAGTCATTTGATAAGTGGATAGATTCAACACTTATTTTTCTTTTAAAACCCTATCCTAGGTTACAAGTACTGGTTGTTACGAATAAGAGGGTTGACTTTCTATAACTCTTAATAAAGTTCGGATCGATGGATCAAGTATATCTAAAAGTGACAAAGATACTACAAGAACTTTACCTATATAAACTTCGAGTTGGTGTCGCTTCAATATAAAATTGGAGTTTCTCTCTTAAAAATTTATGAATAGGAGAAGCGCAAGGTCATAAAAGCACTAAATGAGATTGTGTGGAACTTGAACACTTGATACTTGTGTGTGTGTGATTTCACCGATTTCACCGATATCATTATACGGAATGATAGGTTCAAAGCTTTTATGCTTCCTAAGATTTTAATGATTACTTCGTGGATTTATACTAAGGTTGGATTCAAATCGAAAGATATCCATACTCTATGCTTAAATGTTATTAAACTTAACTTTGAACTCATTTTACATTTGAACAAGTGGGGGATTGTTGAAATATTATTCAAATGACAATGAAAGGTGATTTTGAAAATGATGGAAATGATTAACCATGAGAAAAACAAGTGAAAACAAAATGAGAACAAAATGAGAACAAAAAATGGTGAAGGTTGAAAAATGGCTACCTAGGGTTGCAATTACAGTGGCCATTTTGTTGAACTAGGTAGGCGCCAGATTTTGTATTGGATGGTCGTCCAGTAGAAAAATCTGACCGTTGGCTGTTTGAATTCTTATGTCATTTTGAAGTGTTTCGCACTCTTTTCACCTGATTTTTGCACATTTTCGTGCATGGTGATTGTATGAGTGATTTTCATAATTGAAAAGATATCAAAAACATCAAATTTATTCATCAACATTCAAAATCAAAGATCAAACAAGTTTTTATAATTTTACTCTTTAGTTCATTTTTTCAAGTTTTCTTTGCTCGATTTAAACTTGGATTAAGGTTTGTTTACTCCTACTATTTGCCATAAAGTATTCAAACACTTATTCCAGTGGCGGCAAATATCGTTTGAGAACAACAATTCATAATCGTGTTTAAATCTTCCATTTTGACATTTTTTGTTGCTAGTTTTATTTTCATTCTTCATCAACTTTTTTCAACAAAAATAAGAAAAAATTCAAATACTATTGTCATGATCATAGTAAAATTATTCTGCCTATCAGTATTCATATCACTGATAAAAAAACAACTTGAAGATATGTTGAATTTCAAACCAAATACAGCGATAACTGCCTTCCATCAACTCCATTTAAGACTAGTATGTGCACTTAACATAAAATATGCGTCGAACTTTTCAGACCTTTTGTGGAAATAGACTTGTTCTTAATTGAGTTCTGCTTTCTACAACATTAGACTTCATTAATCTTCGGGATGACAAAGGGGTGGGTTCGGTTCGGGGCGAAGCGGGGCCTTGCCACATTTATGTACCCGTTTGATTTGTTTTAATTCATTTTATTGTCCACATTCATTAAAGTGAGACAATAATATAGTTATTAAATATTTTAATTAATTAATTTATTTTTAAAAGTTAAATTATTGAATATATTTGGTAAACTAAGATTTTTATTGTTTATCATATTATTTAGATAATCTTAGTTGCCGTTTTCTATTAGAATTAATGAAATTCCGTGAAATTTTCCATTTAAAGTATTGAATTCTTAAAAAAAATAAAAATGGGGCGGGTGTTACCCATACCCGCCTCAGAGAGAAATTTCCCTTCCCGAACCAGACCTGAATATCCGTTTAAGTGACTAATCCCCGTCTCGTTAGTGGCGAGGCCCCATAGGTATTGGATTTGACGGATTTTTTTGTCATTCCTAATTAATCTTTAAAAAAGGGCTCATGTTTTTTTTCTCAACCTTGTTTTACCAAAAATGAAGATGAATGGAAAAATTATATTTAGATTAAAAACAGCTTCGAAAATAGCTACAAAATAAATCCCCACAAAAAAACTTAGGTTGCATTGACAAAACCATGAAGTTTAACAATGCAAAACTGGATGACTTGGAGTACAGATAGGGATGGTAATGGGCCGAGTCATGGATGACTTGGGAGTATAGATACAATGGTAACGGGCACAAGCCATCTGACAAATTTTGACTTTTAACTATTACAGTGATGCATTTCATTACAAAAGGACTTTATGCTCATATATTTAAAAACTTTGGTACACTTAATGTTATAAATCAAATGTCGGTAACCCATCATGAAAGGTTCAAAGTTTAGGGTCCAAGTGCAATGTATCCAAACTTCGAAAGAAATAAATCGAAGTTCAGTAGCCATGGCCACACTAGGTGAAAAATTAGATGGTCATAGTGATACTAAGTGAAAGGTATGGTGCCATTGACGAAATTAACCCGAGTGTATTCACACAATTTTTTTTGTTATCATATTTCAATTGCAATTCACGGTTGCTCATTTCCATACTTATTTTTTCCAACTTTTTTCATCACATTTTTAACTTTAATCTTTTATACATTAGTACATATTATCATTGATGGTGATTTTCATCTAAAAATTTGTTGAAAGAACGTAAAAAGATCCTCGTATTTTTAAATGAGCAACAAATAAAAATATCGACAAAATAGTTATTGTTTGTAAAAATACATTAGTGTAATATTGAAAAATACTTGTTACACATCACCATTTACATAATCTTTTATAGATTGATGACATGTCAAAAGGAGAGTAAAGAAACCATTTTTTGGTTGTTGAGATTTTGATCCAATCAAATCTTGTCACATCATCATTGGTAAACAAATATGTAAGTTGTGATGCGCATATATGGTACAACCATGTAATATTTGGACAAAAATAGACATGAGAGTTAAGATGTGCTTAAAAAGTAGGGGACATAAATGTAAAAGTGAACAAAGAATAAAAACTTTTATTGCATTTAAAATGCAATGCAATTAATTCTTGGCTAAACAGGCCACTGTTTTAAATAATTAGATTACATTTTAATTACAGACACATTTATGTCTCAAAATATTTTTTATAGCATTCTTATACTCAAATTAACATTAATTGTTCTTGATTATGGGTTTTCTTCAAATTTTTCTTTAAGATACTCAAAATATATATATATATATATATATATTAAGAGTGTGTTTGGTATAGATTAAATTATCACATCAATGAAGAATTATTTTTGGGACGATTCTAGCCTTACTATAATTCAATTATTTCAATAATATCTTACTTTTTATTTTTCAATATATAATTAATTTATTTAACAATTTGGTTACCATCAATCTACATCTATATTTGACAATTCATTTCATATGTGTGCTTTCATTAATGTATGAATTCTCGATTATTAATTAATTAACATCCACATTCATTTAATTAATATTCATCTTCATTTATATATTTCAGTGTTATTAAAAATTTGTTTGAGCCTCATTTTTTCCATCACAATACATTCTTCAACAGTGATTTGACCTCACTTCAAGCGCACATTCTTTAATAAAATAATATTACACGCAAATTCAATTTTTTTTAATTTTTGAACTCTACATTTTCCATCAATACACTATTCAAAAATACATTTTCTTGACAAGAATGGGGTTCAAACAAGGACTAATTCTAGTTATAAGTTAATTAGAATTTCATATTCAAGAATGTATTTCATTATTCAGGTTCATCTACTAATTAACATTCAATTTTATTTAATTGAAAATTAAATAAATAATTTAACTTTCATTATCACGTGTATATTTTTTTATATTAATTCTAATTTAATTATCATTCACACATGTTCAAATATTACTTTTCCAACACTTATAAAGCATTTAAGAAAATATAATTCAATGATCTTGTAATTAATTAAAGAGTAATGCTATTCGTAGTCACTCATTGGGTAATCGCCCGACGTGACATACACATGACAGATGATTATTTGATACATTAATATGGTAGTTTTTTTATTCATTAATGTATCAAATAACCACCTGTCATGTGTATGTTACGTAGGACGACTGTCGCAATGAACGATTTCAAATAACATTATTCTTAATGAATGTCAAATTGGCAATTGGCAAGTCATAACTTAGAATACAATCGTAACATTGTATACAGAATTAAAATCTGTAGCAGCAACTGCAACATCAAAATAATGGAGCAACGAATCATAGCCATTGTGTTCTATTTCCTGCTATTACAATTTTCACCCACACTCTCCAGCACGGTCTGCATAATCGATAGGGGCATCAACGGCGCTTCTGTGGTGCATTTCCTCCGGCAATACTCCACCGCCTACTACCCGTCCCAGCCCCCAATTGCTCAAATCAACATGTTCCAGCGAAACGGTGTCGTTGGTGGACGCATGGCCACCGTGACAATGACCGGTGAGACCTTCAAGGCCGGTACCTTCATATTGCATCCCAAGAATTACCACGCTGTGAATTACACCAAATATCTTGACCTTCAATTGAAGAAGCCGAAGTCGAGCGACGATTCTCTCTCCTGGGTATCTGGGATGGCCATAAATTTGTCTATAAAACATTCAACTCAAAGTCAAAGCTACCAACTGTTCAACGCTTGGTGTCACTTGCAAATTCGATTATGATGTTTCTGCGATACGGGTTCTCTCTCTTTCATATGAGTAGCTTATTCGAGGTATTAAACCAATGGTCATGTTTAATTTATTCAAACCAGTTACCTCTGGGGTGGCAAAAGTTACCATTTTTAAAGGGTTAAACTTTAAATCATAACACCTTCTTCTTATCCTTGCTTTAGCAAAAAGGGGGTTCTGTATGGAATTATTTGTATTTGACTATTGAATAATCTCCTATCCGCCAAATATATACAAGAACACTGCAATACATGATATAACAATTCTAGCTGAATATTTTGAGGTAAAATCAACATATTGGTACAGTTTAGTTGCTTAGGAAACTTGTGATTTATCTGCTTTGCTGTTTATTACGACTGTTGACACATAAAAATTCAGCCCAAATCGAACGACCCAAGGAATGAAAGTCAATTGGAGGATCCCCAAATCAGATAGTCCAAAGAACGAAGCCCAATCAAACAATTCAAGATGAAGGCCCAAGAACGCGATAACGCCATCGTCCAAGTTTCCAAGTCGCCCAGAATCTTAGCGAATGGAGTGCCATGCAGTCGCCCAGAGCTGTTACTCTATTCTCGCCCAAACTTTCAAGTCGTCCAAGGTCTTAGCAAACATAAAGTGTTGTGGTTATCAAGAAGTGCAGTTATTAAAGCAGTTATTAAAGCAGCCCTATCACGTTCCATTATTCAAGGAATTCAATCGAAAATGGTTGAACGACGAAGAGTAATGGCAGCAGTTAAAAAAGGCAGTTTCATGACAAGCTGGCCATTACGAGGAAAGTAGGCAGTTGTAGAACGATCAAGCAGTTTTTAGGCGGTTGATCACAAAGAGATTATCCATGGAGTATAAAAGGGAGAAAAGACATAGAGCAAAGGACCGAATCAAAAACTCTCGAACAGAGAACATGTAATTTTAAATTCCTTAGCTTAGACTTAAACACTTTTTTCAATAACTCGTGTGCGTGCGCCCGTTGGAGGCATTTTGTTTTTGATTTCCAATTGTAAAGTCATCGCCAATAAAAGAACACCCCTTTTTGGGACTTTGTCTCAAGAGGTTTGTCCCTTACACAATCGTCTGATCCCTTTTAATTGTTAGCGACTAACCCGCGTGAAACAATTTGGCACGCCCGGTGGGACAGTAGTGTTTAGTGTTGAAAATACAAAAGGTGAAACAATATACCTTAGAAATCTGATAAGGAAGCAGCAAGTCAGGGAGGAGTCCAGTCTGTGATCGAGCGATATGAGGAGCAGCATGCCTATCCACAAACAGATGGACAGAATCAAAGCAGTAATAGTCATTACGAACCAATAACGAAGTTGAGTCATCGAACCATGCGTGCATTACTTGGAGAACTCACACAAGATGTCATTGAACGGGTAAATCTTCGAAGTATTCATAATATGGAAAGATTTACCCAAAATGGGAATGCACATTATGACAACATGGCCAAACAACTAAACACTTTGAACGAAACAATGAATAAGTTAGAAGGCCAAATATGTCAACCGGTTATACCTCTTGCAAATCACTTTCAAACTAGGACAATTGTGGGACATAATCCCTCAGTCCTAAATCCGAATCAAGGGGTAGAACCACTTTCTGGTCCCTCTACTTCAAACCAAAGGGGTATTGCAGTGCCAAATCAGAACAATGGTAGTGGTACGCCTAACTTGGGGGGTAATCCAAACATAAGAGATAATGTCCTAAACAACGGACAGAATACCCCACGTGTTAATGAGGGAATAGATGTTCAGGCTAATGGTAATGGCCCTAATCATGGTAACTTTGTTGCCAATCAAGCACCAAACATCAGGCCTCATGTAAATCAACCGGTTAACCAGCCTGTAGGAATTCCATATGACCCCAACGTCATTTTGAGAAATCAGATTATGGAAATCGTACAGGATCAGATGGCTTTTGGGGTATGACCCGTCGTTAGGCCGACTTACACAAAGCCATATCCTGATTGGGTAGACCAAGCATATCCATGGCCTAGAGGGTACAAAGTGCCAGAATTCTCACAGTTTACCGGTTTAAGAGAGGTGTCTACCTTAGAACACATAGGGCGATTCACATTGCAAAGTGGTGATGTAACCGATTACCATAAAATGAGGCTTTTCCCTAGTTCATTAACAGGAGTAGCTTTCTCCTGGTTCATCAACTTGCCAGCGAACTCTGTTCAAACATGGCAACAATTGGAACAGTTATTTCATGCTCAATTTTATAAAACTGAGTCTGAAGTCACTTTGGCTGATTTGGCGAATCTACGTCAAATGCCAAACGAATGGGCAGAAAGTTTTCTCCAAAGGTTCAAGACAGCAAGAAACAAGTGTTTTGTACCTCTGCCTGAAAAAGAATTTGTTAAAATCGCTTAGGGCTGCTTGAGCTTTGATTTAAAAAACAAATTTCAGGACAAGGAATTTCCTGATCTTTTCCAGTTGAGTGCGAATGTGATTAGGTATGAACGACTGATAAGAGAGGAAGAACAGATGAAAAACTCTAGTAAAGGGACTTATTACAAAGACCTAAATTTTGATGTTCATACCATCAGCGACGAGTCATACGATCAGGCCGAAATGTGCTTGGTCGAATTGGTCAAAGGAGATACGTATACTTGTCCCATAATGGCCAAGCCTAGACCATCGGGCAAAGATGAGCCCATAAAAGATGGAAACATAAAGGCTAGAACGTTCTCGTTTGATGTAACCAAAGATGACCTTATATTTGATAAATTATATAGGGATAAGCAGATAAAGTTGAGCGATAAGCACAAATTGTCAAACCCTTAACAAATTAAGGGTAAAAAATATTGTAAGTGGCATAATGCATGGTCACATTTGACTAACAATTGCTTGGTTTTTTGCCATGTATTGCAGGATGCCATTGAATCAAGATGAATTACGTTCGACGATAAGAAGAAGATGGCAGTGGATGAAAATCCTTTTCCACAGCCACTTGGAGTGAACATGGTGATGTCTGGTTTCAATCCTAGACCACATCCCAGTGTCTTTGAACGAATCAAGGGGAAACCACCAAAAAGGATGAAGACATCCTGTGTGTAAGATGTAAAAGAGAAGTGAATGGAAATACGGAAAAACCAGGGATATGGTAGCATCCCCATCGCCCTACTTTCTTCCCAAACACTCAGCTTGGTAGAGGGCGAGGTACATCATTCTATAGAGGACCGCCTTTTGAGAGGCAGTTCAGGCCAGCAGATAATGGAAGAACATTCAGGCCACAACCTCATCGGCCAAATGTATGGCATTCATTCCAGTATAATGCAGGAAGGGCAACACCCTTCGATGAGATGACTAGAACCCAACAAAGGTGTTTCCAACGAAACTATGGACGAATGATGAAGCAGCAACAAGGAGTGTCACATCCTAAAGCGCCTAAACTACTCAAGGTAGCCAATCAAAATGTCCTCAAAGATAGTGAAGAGACTGGTACAGATAAATCAATGAAGGAACTGCCAGAAACTTCTTATGGGAGATCGAAGTTTGAGTGGGACAAGGGATAGAGAAGATCCAGATCAGCCTTTACTATCCAGTTTGGTATGTTACCTCCTATCGTGGCCAATAATTACTTACTGGCCAATGAATTCAAGAATAAAGAAAAAGAAGAAGAAGAAAGGGAGGACAACGAAGGAGAGGCTTGCGTGCTGGAATGTGAAGAAGGCCAGACTTCTAGAGAGGCCTACAACGATGAAGAAAATAACGGGATGACAGACATTGAAGAAGAAATCAACCTAGAAGCAGAAGGAAGAAGGAGAGGAGTATGACGCAACACTCTGTTGAAGCAACTACATCGAGAGGGAGTTCGCGAAGTAGACTTGTTGGGAGAACCATCTGGGCGTCCTTTCGATTTTTACGTACTGTACGGGACACCCAAAAGCAAGAAGAGAGTGCCTCGCTCTGAAAAGTATGGATCACCTCCAAGAATAATACCCCCTCCCATAGGTTGGGTAACTGATGAGGAAGCATTAGAAAAAAGTAAGGAGGAAGTTCAGGAGATAGAGGATCAGTGCGATATAATGCACGTCGACTTATCACAGGGGGATAATTCAACAGAAAACAAGCAGGAAGTAGAAATAGAGGCTGGCGAAAAGGATATTTTTAAACGGCTAGCCATGAAATTGACTAAACATTTGAGGCCATTGTACGTTAAAGCTCTAGTTAATGGCATCCCAGTGGCAAAAGTGCTTGTTGACAATGGAGCAGCTATAAACACCATTCCATCTAGAATAATGAGGAAGTTCGCAAAGACAGATGGTGACATGATTCCTACAGAAGTCATCCTTACGAGTTTCAATCAAGGAGCAACTTCAGCTAAGGGAGTTATGCCATTGGACATAACTATAGGGACAACTACTAGGACCACAGTCTTCTTTGTAATAGATGGTCCTACTAGTTACAATGTGTTACTAGGAAGAGATTGGATACATGGAAGTCGCTGTATACCCTCATTGCTCCATCAATGCCTGATCTTTTGGAATAACAAAGGCGAAGCAGAGGTGGTACAGGCCGATCATAGGCCTTTTGTCGCAGAAGCAAACTCGGTGGAAAAGTTCATGTACGAAGGAAACGATGGACCTGTTGGAGTAGTACAAGATAGGGAAGAAACTCAAGTTATCGTGCAAAGCGAAGAGCCATTTTTAGTGGATGCACTCACTGAAATGTTCAGACAGATGAGGCCAAATATAGTGGCCCTAGAAGAGCCAGTAATTGGCAAAAGAATAATCAAGGAGTCTTGAATGGATTCTAAGTTACAAAAGCAAATGGCTGACATTCAGGCCTTCAAAGCCAGACTAATGGCTTTCAATAAGGAATGCAATGACAAGGTGAAAGAAGAGACAGCCTTGAAAGCACTGAAGGACAAATTAGCAGTATTCGAGTTAGAACAAAGCATTGGCCAAGAAGTCAACAAGGTGGATTGTTTAGAAGAAGAAGTACTTACAAGGGAATTGGACGACGAAATGATGCGGATCATCAAACCTGGATACGCTCAAGCACAAGACCCTCTGATCAAAGTAAATATTGGCAATGAAGGAGAAGACCGTCCAACATTCATCAGCCAGATGCTTGATCAAGAGGCTAGTGATAAATTAATCGCTTTGTTAAAGGAGTATAAAGATTGTTTTGCTTGGGAATATGAACAAATGCCTGGTTTAGATAGAGACTTGGTGGAACATAGGTTACCAACTAAGCCTAATTTTAAACCTCATAGGCAGCCTCCTAGGCATTTTGCTCCTAATGTACTCACTGAGACTAAGAAAGAGATAGAGCGATTATTGAAAGCAAGCTTTATTAGAATAGCCAGATATATCGAATGGTTGTCCAATATCATGCCAGTACTAAAAAAGAATGGTAAACTAAGGGTGTGTATAGACTTTAGGAATTTAAACATAGCTACACCCAAAGATGAGTATCCAATGCCCACGGTGGATTCTTCAATAGACTTGATTGCCGGACATGTCATGTATTCTTTCATGGATGGGTATTCAGAATACAATCAAATTTATATAGCTAAAGAAGACATACACAAAACTGCCTTTAGATGCCCTGGGTCTCTAGGATGTTTTGAATGGGTGGTTATGCCTTTCGGCCTAAAAAATGTAGGGGCAACTTATCAAAGGGCAATGAATTTAATCTTTCATGATATGATAGGCAAGTTTGTTGAAGTGTATGTAGATGACATAGTAGTCAAGTCCATTAAAGAAGAGGACCATTTCGAACAGTTAAGATGTTTGTTTGAGCGAATGAAACAATATAAGCTAAAGTTGAATCCTTTGAAGTGTGCATTTGGTGTTAATGCAGGAAATTCTCTTGGTTTCTTAGTACACAAGAGAGGGATTGAACTTGTTAAAAATAAAGCGCAGGCCATTTTGGAGGCCAAACCACCTAGCAACAAAAAAGAATTGCAAAGGTTTCAAGGCCAAGTAAACTTTTTAAGACGCTTTATTTCTAACTGTGCAGGGCGAACTAAAGTCTTTTCGCCGCTTTTAAAGCTGAAAAATTAGGACGAATTCATCTAGAAAGAAGAACATCAAAAGGCTTTTGAAAGCCTGAAGATATATTTATCAAGTCCACCAGTGTTGGTGTCACCAATCCAAGGACGGCCAATGAAAGTGTATGTATCGGCTGAAAAAGAATCAATAGCTGGAATGGTCGCACAGGAAGACCAATTTGGTGAAGAAAGGGCAATTTACTACTTAAGTAGACGGTTAACGAAATGTGAATGTTATTACTCTGCTATCGAAAAATTATGTCTTGCATTGTATTTCACATGTACAAAATTAAGGGCTTATTTATGACCCGTAACCGTTTATTTAATTTCTAAATTAAATTTAGTTAAGTATATATTTTCGCGCCCTATTTTACACCAAAGGGTAGGCCTTTGGACACTAGCTTTATCAGAATTCGAGATACAATATATACCTCAAAAGGCAGTCAAAAATCAGGCTTTGGCTAACTTTCTAGCCGATCATCCATGCCTTGACATGCCTAAAGAAATTGAACTAGAAATCAATTCGTTCGAGTTAAAACCTTGGGTGTTGTATTTCGATGGGTCAAAAACCTCTAAAGGTGCATGAGTAGGAGTAGCATTGATTAATCCTTTAGGGATTTGCTACAAGTTCGCATTCAATTTAGATAGAATGTGCACCAACAATCAGGCTGAATATGAAGCTTTAATTGTAGGCCTAGAACTAATGATAGATATGGGAGTAAGAAATGTGATCGTTAGGGGCGATTCTCTATTGGTAATCTACCAATTGATTGGTGATTTTAAATTCCAAAGTGATTCCATTATAAGTCAATATGAGATCGCCCAAGAATTTTTAGAAGAATTCAACCAAGTAGAACTTCAATGCGTTAATAGGATATATAATGACGTGGCAAATGAGTTAGCCCAAATGGCCTCAGGGTACTCAAAAGTTTTGAATTGGAAGTCTACTTGTGAGTATGGAATCATATTGCCCGTGACTCAAAGAAGGGCGAGAAAGATTGAACTTCACTGCATACAAGATGGAGATGCAATGGATTGGAGAACAGAGATTAAAAGGTTCCTTAAAGAACCTAATGGAGGGATTAGTAGGAAAATGAAGCCGTGTTTGCTGAACTATACACTAATAGATGAAGAGTTATTTAAGAAACGCTCTGATGGTGTATTAATAAAGTGTGTAAGTTTGCAAGAAGCCAAGACGATCATGGTTGAGGTGCACGAAGGGATATGTGGAGCTCATCAAGTTGGCCAAAGGATGAGATGGTTAATTATTAGGAGTGGATATTTTGGCCAAAGATGGGAAAATTATGCGTTCAGTATGCAAAGAGTTGTTTAGCATGCCAAAAGCATGGTCCAATATAAAGGGCGCCAGCACGAGAGATGGCACCTATTATTAAACCTTGGCCGTTCAAGGGTTGGGCGATAGACTTGATAGGGAAAATTTATCCCCCATCGTCCAAGTAACATACTTTTGTTATAGTTACAACCGACTATTTCACCAAGTGGGTAGAGGCGGTACCTTTGAAAGAGATCACCCGGAAGAATGTCATAGAGTTTATCCGTGATCACATCATTTATAGGTTTGGAATTCCACAAACATTGATGGTAGATCATGGAACATCTTTGAATGGGGATCAAGTGAACGAATTTTCGAGCGAGTTTGGGGTTAAATTAGTAAACTCCACACCATACTACGCTCAATCCAACGGACAAGCAGAATCTTCTAATAAGATTCTATAAAATATCATCAGAAAGATGATAGATAAAAATGTCAGAAATTGGCACGAATGTCTGAACAAGGTCTTATGGGCTTATAGAACATCACCTCGGTCAAGTACCAAAGTTACTCCTTTTCAACTTGTTTATGGACAGGAGGCCATTTTGCCTATGGAAATCAACGTGCAATCGATTACAGTGTGCTTGCAACATAAGTTGAATGATGATGAGTATGCCGAATCACTAGTTCAAAATTTATTGGGGTTAGACGAATTAAAGTTGGACGTCTTAGATAGATTTCAAGTTCAAAAACAAAGAATGGATAAGTTTTATAATAAAAAAGTCATAGCCAAGTCATTTAGCCTGGGTGAACTAGTTTGGAAGACGATACTCCCTTTGAATAGTAAGGATCCAAAGTACGGGAAGTGGTCGCCCAATTGGGAAGGACCATACAAATAAACAATGTGTTGCCCAATGGAGCGTATCACTTGGAAGATTTAGATGGCATCAAGCACGTGAGATTCATTAACGGCAAACATTTGAAAAAATATGTTCCTTCTTTATGGGAATGTGAACAGATAAAAGCATAATCAAAATATGTTGAACGATTAAGAATAACAAGGTCAGAGTGAAATACGTTCAAATAAAGTCCTTTATTATCAAACGTTCATTACAAAGATGCAAAAATACAAATAATGGATGCTCTACAAACTACAATTAAAAGTAAGCTAATCTCCCAGTTGATCGCTGAGTAAGAGGGTGGACTAGCCTCGCACCGCCTTCCTAAATGCATCGCTGCAATGGTGGGATCGCCGAGTAAGAGGGTGGACTGACCTCACCACCTTCCTAAATGCATCGCTGCAATGGCGGGCAAAGAGGCTGAGAAGCACTCTCAGCAAGCAAGGTGACCCGCAAGCATCCCAAAAATTGCCTTCTATCATCAACTCCTTGTAAAGAACAAAGAGACGATGGGAAGAACTTTGCTGGTAAAAACTTTGCTGCTGACCAAAAAATATTTCCTATACCTCCCACACCAAAGGTGACATCAAGGTAAATAGTAAAATGGGTGGACCAAACAATCAATTTTTATAGAAAGACGAAGGTTTCAGATTGATTGTCAGAATGCCAAAAAATGGCAGCAAATTGGTTTCGAAGGAGAAAATGAAGATGAAGATGGAAGATGGAAAGTGTGACGCATACATTCATTTATAGGGGGGTGGAGATGAAGAGACAGAATATGAATAGCCACATTCTACCTAGTAAATGAAATTAAATAGCCCAAAGTCTTAGGTAAAGAGGTGGAAATGTCAAAAGAAAATGTGCAAGATTTTTTAGCACAAAGTAGTTAAATGCTTGAAGAATTGGCGATTAAAAGACAAATGTCAAATAAATGCACAAGAAGTTAAAATATATGTTCATTAATGATGAACAAGGTTACAAAGGGAAAATCAAATGCGAAATTACAAAAGAAAAAGGCGCCATATGTCTTAATTATAGTCCACCCCACACTGAACGAATTCGTTCCCTAAGTTTTTCCCAATCCTCGTTCTGTCGAGAGGAAGTGATGATCAATTCGGCCACGACATCATCGTCAACTTCCAACTTCTTGTACTGCTCAACCAAGGACTTAGTTCGCTCAATTCCCTGGGAGGCGTTGCACTTTTTAGCAGCCATTCTCGCCTTGCAGTCGTCCATTTTGACTTGAAGTTCCTTCATCTGAGTAGCCAAACTAACCATCAAAGAGTCTTCAATCATGACTTCGGAAGAGATTTCTTTCAACTCATCCTCAGCCTTGTTGATCTCCAGACTCAAAGACTCTTTTTCAGATACAGCGCAAAGATGTTGAGTACTTTTGGCCTTTAGTTCAGCATTCTTGGCCAACAAAGAAAGGACCTCGGAGTGGATAACTTTCAACGTCGCTTTAAAATCGGCAGAAAGATTGAGCGACGGAAGTGTCAGTGCTTGCTCCAACTTCGCATTCAAATGCTCAAGTTTATCCTTGTGTCTGGCAGCACTAGCCCTACCAATGTCCATAGCCATGAAGGACACGTACTCAAATATCGACTGCTTGAGGAACTTCAAATCTTCCTCTGAAGAAGCAGCAGGACGATCAGATGGAGCAGGACGAGATGTCTTAACTTGTCCCCAGGAAGCGAACAAGTCTTGGATAGAACGCACAATCTTGTCAGCATCCTGCAAAGAAAATTGCCAATATTGAAAATTCTCACTACAACGAACAAGATGAAAATAAAAGTGAAGCAAAGACTACCTCATCAACAATCGTGGAAGATGGCATATCCTCAGCCAAGTCTGCCACCCGTGACTCCTCCATTTGTGAGGACTTCCCCTTGTCTGAGCGAGAAGATGTTGTCACAACGGGCAGACTCATAGAAGTATCTGCAGAACTCAAGAGCAACAAATCAGAAACCAACAGCACAAGCAAAGGTAAGGCATCAAAAAACTGAATTACCTTCTGCTTCGATTTTTGGGGGGTTGACGCCTTGGGAAGAAGGTGGCTCATCCATGGGTTGTGATGAGGATTTTGGGACTGAAGATGTCTCTTTAAGCATAGTCCTCTCATCAACCGGTTTGGATGAAGCAGCCTCAGCGGAGGATGATGGAGCAGGAGCTGCGATGCCAAAGCCTTTAAAGGAGAGGCTGAACTTTTCTGAGGAATCCAAATAAATCATCAGCACACAGAAAAGTTTCAAGTATGGAAAAGTATGCTTGTGAGTAAACCAATTTAATTACCTTTCTCCTGACGATAAGAGGGGTATCATCATCATCATCAACATCATCCTCCAGAATGGGAGATGCTGAGGCTGGCCGTTTGCGGCTTGGGGCACTCTTGGCTGTAGTAGGCTTGGCAGAGAGAGAAGAAGATGGACGAGTAGACTGTTTAGCGCGACGAGGAGGAGAAGGACTCTGGATGGACAAAGGAGTGACTAAAATAGGAGGAGGTGAAGAAATGCTCGGCTGGTCTAGTGAATGAAAGGCACGATTGGCATCAGTTGCAAACAATCTGCACTTCACTGACGGCCAAAGCTGTTCAAAAAGAGGATGGATGGTGTGGCTAGAATTGAAGGGGGCTAATGAAAAATAGCTTGTTAAAAGAAGATTGCGAGCATTTATAGCCTCTGCCTCTGCCTTATTAATAATATCAAAGCAGTCAATCAAGTTCCTTGAATAGCAAGGAGGAACAGGTCAAGTTTGGCCGAAACCAAGTTGGCGAGCAAAAAATTGGGGAGCATAAATTTCTACCCCTGCCTTGGCATTGGTCTCAGTTAAAATATCATGAAATAGCTCCCTCCCAGTTAAAAACTGGATCCAAATTAGCAAGGCGATGCTCATGCTGTCTATAGTGGAGGGGGGATGCACATAGTTTGGAGTCAAAAAGGGAGGAAAAGGAAAAAAGGAAGGGATTGAATCCAAAGAATAAAAGAACGAAAAAATGTCCCTTCTAGACATATTTATAGGAGCAAAGGGCTCAATGGCTAGCCCATAGCAACTAGCAGAGGAGGGAGAAATTGATGGAGCACCAAGCAATGGAAAATAGGATCTCAACCACAGTTGAATGAACCAAAGAGGTCCACTACCAGTGGGAGATGCACCATTCTTCAATTGGGTTTGAAGAGAAGTCATGCCTCTATAAAGGGCAGTCAAAAAGAAAGAACATAAATTCAAAGGCCTGCCTCACGCTAATTCATGCGCTATGGGTAAATAACTCAGGGAGGGCTTTATGCTTGGCACACACAAAACATATTTACAAAGCCAAGCTAGAAGAAAAGCCATTCGCTCAGTATGGAAAGGCTCAGCGCTCGGATGATTGTGAAGGGTTTGCAGGCTTGAATAAGACTCGGTGTAGTTTTTACCAAACTTTGGGGCGCCACCAGAAACCAAGATACCAAGAAAAATGGTATCGTCCAAAGGTGGTAGATTCACTAGGGCCCCAACATCCCTTAAAGTAATAGACATGAGGCCAAGAGGGAAAATAAAAGTATTATACTCGGAAGACCAAAAACTCAAAGCGATTGAAAAAAGTGCTGAATCAAAAGTAGGGGGTTGAATAGAGATTTCTAACAAATCAAAAATCCTAGTATTATCAAAAAGTGCCTTAGTAGGACCATAGCCAACAAGACGAGCATGCCACCTACAGAAAGCTACATCAGATTTAGGGCAAGTGTGAATACCTCTTTCGCGAAGTGGCCCCAACGGCAGAGAGTTTAGAAATGGAGGGCCTTGAGTACAAGGAAACAGCTGACCCACCGCCGCCTGTTCAACTGCCTCTGCATTGTTGAAGAAAGGACCTAGGTAAAACTCATTGAGTTCAACATTGGCGGGCGCGAGAAAACTCGGAGTTATGTATGGACAACTCAGAAGTTTCTAAAAGTCATCAAAACAAAAAGAGTCGCCAGCTTGAGATTGTGAAGTAGCCATTAGAGATGAAACGGAGTTTTTTCAGAGTTACGTAGCAGGGAAGCAAAGGATGAACAGTAAATCGTGGGAGAGACGCGAAAAAGTGAGGCGTGATTTAATGGTGCAGTGAAATGGCGTGTTTGCGGGTTATAAGGGTTTGCAAAACGTCGCACCTTTTCAAGCTACGGAAGAAAACAATGATTGAAATTCTTGAGAATTTCAAACACAAAGTGAATATGGCAAAATTTAATAATTGATATTAATTCTACCATATTGGGGGGGTAATTGTTGACACATAAAAATTCAGCCCAAATCGAACGGCCCAAGGAATGAAGTCCAATTGGAGGATCCTCAAATCAGATAGTCCAAAGAACGAAGCCCAATCAAACAATTCAAGATGAAGGCCCAAATAAGGAGGCCCAAGAACGCGGTAATGCCATCGCCCAAGTTTGCAAGTCGCCCAGAATCTAAGCGAATGGAGTGCCATGCAGTCGCCCAGAGCTGTTACTCTATTCTCGCCCAAACCTTCAAGTCGCCCAAGGTCTTAGCAAACATAAAGTGTTGTGGTTATCAAGAAGTGTAGTTATTAAAGCAGTTATTAAAGTAGCCCTATTACATTCCACAATTCAAGGAATTCAATCGAAAACGGTTGAACGACGAAGAGTAATGGCAGCAGTTAAAAACGGCAGTTTCATGACAAGCTGGCCATTACGAGGAAAGTAGGCAGTTGTAGAACAATCAAGCAGTTTTTAGGCGGTTGATCACAAAGAGATCATCCATGGAGTATAAAAGGGAGAGAAGACATAGAGTAAAGGACCGAATCAAAAACTCTCAAACAAAGAACATGTAATTTTAAATTCCTTAGCTTAGACTTAAAACATTTTTTTCAGTAACTCATGTGCTTGCACCCCTTGGAGGCATTTTGTTTTTGATTTCCAATTGTAAAGTTATCGCCAATAAAAGAACACCCCTTTTTAGGACTTTGTCTCAAGAGGTTTGTCCCTTACACAATCGTCTGATCCCTTTTAATTGTTAGCGACTAACCCGCGTGAAACAACGACGTAGTAACTTATTGCATCATTGAAGTAAATTATTTTGTTGCTGTATTTACTTCATTGCCATTTCACACTTTACCTCTTATCCTTTTTATTTATTGGAACTAATACTCCACGAGTAGATATATAATTAAAATATTTATAATTTATTTACTCATCCTTGTACATAAATTTTATTGTGTATGTGTGTATTGCTCGTGGTGTGGCTATATGTATTGTTGGATAGTATTTCACATACAAGATAACTTCTCTACATGATTTATTGAGTTTCACAACATGGGAAATGATGTGGTGTTATTACCAGCGCAGTGCATTATGGTTTGGTTTTTGGTGATAATGATGGTATAAATGATTTTAGGTGGCAGTGAATAACTTTTTGAGGTATTATGAAGGTTTCAATTCCCGTCCTGTGTTTGAGAGTGACAAGTGTGTTTTTGTACACTTGTTTAGATTACAAACATGACTTAATTACGAGGAAAATATTTAAATTGTGACGTAATCTCGTTGAATTCATGCAATGTAGGTGTTTCTATGGAAATAGTGGAATTCAGGAAAAAAGAGCCGAAAAAGGACTAAAATTTAGCGAAGTGATAGTTCAGGGAGCGAAGTGTAATTATCCAAAAGATGGTCTGAAGGACAAATCAAGGAATTAAATGAGCTAAGTACCAATTTGGTGATATTATGAGATGATGGAAATAAAAGAAACAAGAAAAAAGGACCAAAATGAATCAAATTGAAAGTTCGGGGACCAAGTTGCAAATAATTCATAGATGAGACGGGAAAAGGAATGAAGATTCAAGAGTGTTAGACGTCAATCGGATGAGGAAAGGAGTCAAAGAGGTGAAATATTGTCGAAATATTATCAAGTATCAACTTTCAGGCAAAAAAGCTATGCTCGTGATTTTTAATCTCTACTTGAGATCCATTTTTGGAATAGTAAACATCAGAATTTGAGAAATACTATTTCTATAAAAAGTGTATATCTTTGATTTTTCTTCTCATTTCACTTTGAATCACTTCAATCAGAGATCGGGAGAGAAAGTTATGATCAAAATACTAAAAAATGTCCTGCGAAAAGAATGACACAACCATACGGTCGCAAGGTAGATACTCCTATGCGGTCGCATAGAGGCATCCCGAGAAATTATTCTCAAATCTTTTTTACTCTATGCTATCGCATAGAAATGTACTATACGGTCGCATAGAGCAATTTTGAGGCCGAATCTGCAGTTTCTTTATTTTCTCAAAACTCTTATGGAAACAAGATTTTTAGGGTCCTATATAAACAAAAACTTGACTAGAACAAAGGGGACGCCATTTTTAGAAGAAAAGGAGAGATTTTGAAGGAGAAAACGAAGAGAGAACGAGAGGAAAACATCGCGCCAATTGAAGAATTGATTGAAACTTGATTTGGGTGATGACGGTTCTTCAACTATTTTTGTATTTTCTTCTTTTTAGCATGTTGGGCTAGATTTTTCATATTCTAGGAGATCGATGTACCATGTAATTTGATCTTTAATATCCTAGTTCTGCAATTTAACATTAAGGCATATTTCTATTGTTTTGAATGAATTATATGCAATTATTGTTTCCGCAATTAAGGGCCCCGTAATTGTGTGAGTTTGGGTGATTCATTCTTGCATTCGAGAGAATCGGAATAGGTTCGACATAATATAAATCATCGTAGGGTCCGATAGGGGATAGAAATTTACCGCTATACCCTATGTGAATCTTTAAGTGTTCATAAAATTGCATGCATTTTTACATATGCACTTGTCATAGAAATATAGGCCAGTGGTATGTAGAAATAGGTTTGATACATCTCGAGAGAGAGTATTGGATAGACTTAGGAATATTGATTTGTCACAATTGAAGTGTGTTGTCATATTGTGAAACTAGGGTTTTAAAGTGATAATTGCATGGGAAATCTGATCCTAGTGTGTTTAATTTCTATTGATTACAACAAATGTGCGTTCTCAACATTTGATTTCAATCTAGAGTGTTAAAAAATATTATTTTGGATATTTTATTTAAGTCAATCATAAAAATTACATAATTAGGGTTTTCTTTCCAAAATTAGGGTTTTAATTAGGTTCACATCCACTTTTGTAATTTAGTTTCGGTTAAGGCGACAATAAATAAAATTGAACTAATCAAATTTCTGTGGGATGATATTTGAACTCGTTTAATCCACTTTATTATTTTTTAACGAACCGTACACTTGCGGTAGTTTTAAATCGAGAGAAATAATTTCACGAACAGAGAGCGTGGAGGAGATGCTTAAATGGGCAGGACTGTACAATCTGACAACGCAGGCGCTTGGAGAGGAATTAGTGGAAACAGGGTTGTCTCCTCTACTTATTCAAGAGCTTGTCACCGTGGGATACTGTTTCTCATATTATAATTTCTATGTTTCAAGTAATTTGTTTACATGGTATTACTTAGTTCATTATGTTTTACAATCACTTTTTCTTTCAACTGTTCATGATGAACTCAGAACCTTATAGGTTTTCCTCTGCTGGTTAGTAGCCATGGCTTTGTCGCCTAGTGATTGCCCTTCTTCTGTATGCCTATATCTCGTTTATTGCTATTGCACTTTTGAATTCAGCCTATTGTTTTTCATTCGTATCTTTACTAGGAAGCTATTTTTGTCATGATACATTCCTAGTGCAAATAATATAGCGCATGTCTGCAGGAGAAGTAATCTTATTATGTCTAGATATAGCATCATTGACACTAACCTCACTACACATATTCATTAAACCATGCGTTGCATGTGGGAACCAATCATATGTTCCTTCACTATGCTGCAAACATTTTTGAAGTCTGGTTTCTCAGTGAAAGCATTAGGAGAATAATCTACAATAGGTCTTTGAGAATAGATATAGCAAGGCCCAGTTAAACTGGAGTTGTTTATAACTTTGGTAGAATCTTGACTCTTGAGCTTGCTAGAGATTTCTCTAATTCTCTTAATATTAGTAACCACCCTGGTGCAATTTATATGGCTAAGTAATGAGGACATCGGACGACATTTACTTATTTTATTTAAGCTTTATTTATTTTCTTAAACTATTATTTAAATCTAGACTTGTATGGGCTCGGGCCCAAGCTCGTTAGAGTTGCTTTACTATTTAAACCTTTTTTGCATTGTAATTTTCAGTTGATGATGAATGAACAATAATTATTTTAGTGGCTTATGGCGCATCCTTCTCCTATTGAATTCTTCTTCTTCCCCCTCCCTTAATTCCCCATTCTTTCTGAATCTTCTTCTGTTTCTATTAATCATCCCATTGGTGCTGTATCAAATTTGGTATTAGAGCCGAATCTTGGTAATTTCTTGTACTCAACCCACAATTTCTTCGTATCTTCTTCCCATAATCTGTTGGAACAGCACAAACTAAAAGGATTTTGATAAAGATAGCAATTTTATTCTTCAATTTTCAGACTTACTTGAAAAAAAAAGTTACTGTTCACGCCCGAAATTCCAAATTTTAGATTTTCCTGCAGTTTATTACAAATATATATATATATATATATATATATATTTGGTGTGGCTGCTGCTAGTAACATTGCTGTTCCAACAATTTCAACCTACTTACAATTTTCCCAAAAGTCCACTAATAACACCACTCTATCATACAACCTAATTATCCAGCCCAACACCCACATTAGCCCATTATAGCAATCGCCGGCCCAACTCACATTACCCAGCCCACTACCCAAATCATTAATCTATTTTTCCAAATCAATTAACCCAACCCAAAAGCTACGCAGCCCAATTCTAAAGCATAGGGTCCAACCCTGATCGGTCCAATTATCAAACTACCCTGATCGGTCCCATTATCAAACTACCCAATCTCGTTTTCATTTAACCCATTTCAACATGCCCATTACCCGACCCAATTACATTAAATCCAAAACCTAATCATCTTCTTCCCCGTAATATCCCAGTAATCTATATTTCCATGACCAATTCGACCATCACCAACCCCACGACCAACGACCCCAAATCCCGTTTGGCTTCCCCGTCATTTCACCTCTAACACCGACGAGTTCGCCCTCCACGCTGGCGTCTATCACCTTACTCGAGCCTCACATCTTCTAAATCATCGGAATCTGCCTCCAATCCACGTCCCACCGGCCACTACACCCGTCGTTACCATCGCCCTCAAACTGCAAGTCGCGCCGTCGCCACCACTCAATACCCACTGTGATTCACCACCGACAACCCTCACTTTACTGTCACCTCACACAATCGACACCACTCCATTACATATCCATAAAACCTGTAACCCACATACTTCAATACACCAACCAACCTACAGGCACATAGGCCAACTTCGTAATTTGTCCTCAAGTATACTGTACTGGCTGTATATTGAAATCGCAGTTGACCACAGAGACTGATATTTTGGAAACGAGACAAGTTGCAAAGCAAGTGACTGAATGGATTACTGAAGCCTCATATGTGCGTGAATTGGAATATGGATATTGATCGCATAACAACACCTGGACTGAGATCTCGTGAGCACATCACTAACAACTCATGCTTCCGTGAGCACCACCTTAGCAATCGAACAAACAGGGAGTTCTTGACCTTTATTCATTATTGGTGTACACTACGACTTTATTTAAAATTGCATCAATTGAAATCTTTGCACTGCTGTTAAGGTGACAATTTTAGCCTTAAACTCCACTTGATCAAAACCATTGATCAAATTGACATCAGTGACCAAATTGACTTCCATTGTTCCGCACTTAAATTGATTAGAGAATTTGACTAGTGTGTTGACCCTTGCTTTGCTATTTTACATGTACCAGCATTATTAGCTTGCTTTGGATTTATTTAATCCCAATATTTAAAATTAAATAAAAAAAATGGTTCAAGTTATTTCTCATTACTTGCACTTATTGTTCCATTGATTTCTCTATTGCACGTCATTTAGCTGCTAATACAATGCATGCATAGTGGTCAACCGGTTGTCTTGTCACTCTAGTTTCGGTACCTAGACCATGGATCTATCCCCATTTGATGCACTCACTAGACAATTAGCGCAACTTGCCACTAGCCTATCGACTGTCCGATCAGATATAACTGCTACTCGTGAGGAGAGAAAGACCCTAGCTGCTAAGTTGAGCAATTTTAAGTGAACCCCTCGTTTGACTGACACAAATTCTGAAGTGTCTCATAATAGACAATATCATCGTGAACAAAGTGATCAAGAATATTTTCGACGCGATCGTAGGAATAGGGATCAGGTTCGTGAGCGAGAACAAGGTCATGGTCATCATGGTACTCATTCTCTTCCTTGTCGTAAGGAGCGTTTCTTTAGAGACATTGACTTAGATATTCCTACTTTCAATGGTTGCTTAGATCATGAAATTTTTACCCAATGGAACACCCCTACACAAGAGAATCGGCTAGTAACTAAGTACATTGCTCAATTTGAGGAATTTCAAGTGAAATGTCATGTCGTTGAGGATGAGGCCCTGACTTTAAATAGGTTTATACAAGGTCTACGAGATGAACTTAGGCGCTAGCTTTTCTTTCGAGACATCACTACTCGTGATCAAGCTTACTCTTCAGCTCGGGACTACGAGTTACTTATTAGTACTGCATATGAAAAGTGTGATCACCATCGTTCACCCATCTCATTAGCGTCATCTCATCATAAATCTATCATTGAGCCTTCCCAGTCTAGTGTTCCTTCCCTTTGGAAAAACAAGTGTAAAGGTCGTGATAGCCCAAAGTCATCTTCTTCATGTAGAAAGCGTAACGACAATCATCCTTCGATTTCATTGGCTCCACTTCCTCTTGTTAAGTCCCTTCTAGGACCTCCCCTGTCTAGTATTCCTCCCATTTGGAAAAATAAGTGTAAAGGTCATGATAGTCCAATGCTCCCTTCTCCTTATAGAAGGCATATTGATAACCATTCTTCTGTCTCATTGGCTCCACCTCCACCTGTTAAGTCTCTTCTAGGACCTCCCCCGTCTAATGTTCCTCAAATCCTGGAAAATAAATGTAAATTTTTTGAAACTCCAGGGACTTCTTCTCACCTGCTATGCATCAGCTATAAGGACTTTGGCCACATCTCTTCCAAATGTCCTAACCGAGCCTTAGTCATAGAAGAACGAAAGGATGTAATAGAAGAGTCGTTAGAAGATCTAGTCTATGAGTATAAACTTGAAGATTTTGATGACTTGGATGATAGTGAGGACACTTCCTTAAGTGGAATCCCGACCCTTCCCGAGACTTTAGAAACTATACACCTTGTTTCCGACAACTCTTGATCACATGTTATATATCATACCCTTACCCAACTCAAAGAGTTTGATGATTTCACTAGTCACCCTTGGAGAATCCAGTCGCCTGTTCTTAGCACTAAATCGAAATTCTCCACTACTGACCAACCTCAAACTAATGGTCAAAACGAAATTGCTAACCGAAGTCTTGGCAATTTATTACAGTCTCTAGTGTAGAAAAATCTTGAGGATTGGGACTCGATCCCCCCCAACTGTTCACATCGCATTTAACAATTCTATGAATCGGTCTATAAGTCTAAATCCATTTGAAGTTGTTAATAGTTATAAGTCTAGGCGACCGTTAGATCTTATTCCCATGTCCTCGCATGCTAGTGTGTTGTTGTCAGCTGAAGCATTTGTATATCATCTTCATGACTTGCATATTGAGATCAATAAACAACATGACGCAAGTAATGCATTATATAAACTTCAAGCTGATTCGCATAAACGATATTTTGAATTTAATATTGGAAATTATATCATATTGCAAGTTTGTAGTGCTAGTCCTTTAAAAATTTTAAAGCATGTTGGTTCAAATGCACATGTCATTGCCTTTTCATCATATTTTGGCTACCACTCTACTTTAAATATTGAGGACTTCATTACTTACAAACGCCTTATTATTATTTCCTTTGATGATCTAGTATCAGTACTTGGTTAGAAGGAAATATCGCCCCCTTGGTCAGATCATATTCTTGGGAATAAGCTACAGTTTTCAATACTATCAATTATGGTTTTTCGTTACTTGGCTCGTCAGAAAGATCGTCCCCCGTGGCTTGACTTGAAGCATTTGGAGTATTAGATTGACTGCAGCCTATCCCATCTATCACTCGACAGGGTTGAGTTTTTCTCCCACCCCGGGAGAGTTGATGAGGACATCGGACTACGTTTACCTATTTTATTTAAGCTTTATTTATTTTCTTGGACTATTATTTAAATTTGGACTTGTATGGGCTCGGGTCCAAACTCGTTAGGGTTGCTTTACTATTTAAACCTATTTTACATTGTAATTTTCAATTGATGATGAATGAACAATAATTATTTTGTTGGCTTATGGCGCATCCTTCTCCTTCTCCTTCTCCTATTGAATTCTTCTTCTTCCCCCTCCCCTAATTCCCCATTCTTTCTGAGTCTTCTTCTGTTTCTATTAATCATCCCATTGGTGCTGCATCACTAAGTCTTATGAAGAGTATGTATACTTGGCCCGCTCATGCTTGGAGAACCATGATGAAGTGGCCTGATGAAAAGGATTGCTTGTGGATCACCGAGTGATCAAGTTTCCAATACATCCATGGTAAAAGCTTCTTGCTAGTTTCTTACTTCAAGTCAGGATCCCATCTGATGCGACCCCAGGAGGAGTGGTAGGAGGAGGTTGACCAGTGATGGCCAGTAGTCTACGTTTGAAGCTTGCCTACCTGCCAGATCTCTCCTGGTGAAAACAAAGAAATCAGAATTTAATTACATTACTTTCCTACATAATTTCATTAAAATCTAGAGGCTACAGATTTAGCATCTACAGACCTACTTTGGACTAGACTTTCTTTACTTCTTTGGGGCCTTGAATTAAATACACGTGTTGAGAGATTTCATAAAATTAGGCCCCGTTTGAAAGTATATTTGATTTCAATGTTTTTTTTGGTTGTTTTTGTGCATATAGGATTGGGCTCCAGGGCTCATATGTTAGAAGAAAAAGAATGCTCTTGTTCGCTTGCTTTCAATAGCATCTTCAGATTACATAACCATGGAAAATGGAATGAACAGAAAATAAATTTAGTGTAATGAAAATGTTTTGGGAATGAGGGAAACAGAAGTGTTTCCTCTTTCTCGACATATAGAACCATTTGCTATAGAATTACTCAATAATTTTTGAAATCTTCCTTAAAACATTCATTCATTAAAACATTTATTCATTTCTAATTCCAACACCCCAAAAGGGCCCTTTTCTTCATATGATGGTGATCTCCTATTTTCTTCTATTCCATTGCCCCTTCTTCTCTTTGACCTAAAATTTGGTCCATATGTGGAAATTCTGTTACTGCTAGGACCAAGCATCTGCATAATTTAAGCAGCTTGAACTTGACATGTGATTTTGGATTTTGGATTTTGAAATTTAAAATTTATCTTTCTTGTACAGGTTATAACAAGGATAAATTATGGTCAAAATGTTAACATCAGCGGACTTGCTGGTGCAGTTTCCTTGGCTGGATCTGGAGGCGGTTTATGGTCAATTGAAGGAGGGAACTGGCAGATGGCTGCTGGATTGATCAACAGATCTGATGTTGTATTGCACCTTCATGAAGAAATAGAATCTGTCTCTTATCTAGGAGATGTTGATGTGCTCAACTCCACCCAAGGGAAGAGTTACGACTGTGGAGTTACAGTGGTAGCAACACCCTTAGATGAACTGAATATTGATTTCCATCCTAGAATTTCAATTCCTCCAAGGAAATTACAGCACACGCATGCAACTTTCGTTAGGGGTCTCTTAAGTCCTGTAAGTACATGGGATTTCCCTTTGACATCATTCTTGTCCATACTTATCCCTTTTTATATTTTTGAGGTATCCCAATTTAATTATTTGTTGTGAACAGGCATATTTTGTTCTGAACTCGCTTTTGGATATCCCGGACTTGGTAGGCACTAAAGAGTCTCCTGATGTACCATTCTCGAGCATCAGTATTCTCAAGCAACATGAGAATGATATGACTTACAAGGTATTCTCTCGTGAGACAATGACAAATACATTGCTGGATAAAGTTTTCAGGTATACTTCTAAGATTGCTTGCAGTAATCATTTGTTAAAAGCTGAAGAGCTGTAAAATTGATTCCAGTTTTTTATTGCATTAGGATTAAAAATTATTCATGTTATTAACCCCAAGTTTATGGGGTACGATATTTAGCTGCTGGTTGTTACTTCCAGAAAACATAGACAATTGGTGAGCCAATTTGAACAGTCATTTCTTATTTGCAGTAAATTTGTTTCGAGTTTATGAAATAGCTTATTGTTTGTGTTCATAGAATATTCCCGATAAAGGGTATAGACAGGGGCGGACCCAAACGTCTTGGACTAGGGGGTCACAAATGGAAAATGACCATAAAAAATGTGAACTTCTAATAAAAACAAAAAATTCAAAAACTGGGGAGAGGGGGGGGGGGGCAACTGA
>NC_036249.1:28308218-28336564 GCF_002742605.1 Olea europaea var. sylvestris
CGGGCCCCCCCCCCCCCCGGTCCGCCGCTGGGTATAAATCATCGTCCAAATCATCAGGATTTGTCATTTATTGTTACATGATATGGCCAATAACATACTGTCTCTGGCCTGCTGTCCTTTTCAATTGCTTGGGTTTTTTTTAAGACCATGTTCTGGAAAACCTAAATATGTCAAGTAAGTACCTATTATGAGTTCACTATGTCTTGATGGAATTTACCTTTATATATGTTGGTTTCCTTATTTATTGAGAAGGATTATTATATTCACAGTACAGTAATACCCAAATATTAAGTGTTAGTTTTTAAAAGGTTGCTAAAAAGTTAAGGTCCAAATTAATAATTAATTTTAACTGCACATTTCATTAAATCCACAATTTTTGTTAAATTTTCAACCATTATTGTCAAAAATTGATCAAATTAGACCGTTTAGATTCCTAAATTGTCAATTGTGCAATGTGTACTTATCATGTCTAATATTATATGTTAAGCTCTTGTTTAGACTCCATTTTATTGAAAATGCATTTTTCTCTCTTTAATTTCTTTTCGATCACACATTATCCAATAAATTAATATTACATGTAAATCCAATTTTTTTTCTTTTTTAACCACACATTTTTCAAAAAATCACTATTCAAAAATGCATTTTCCCCAAAAATTTGATTTTAATGGAGCCTAAATATAAAACTCCCACACGCACAAAGAGTGCTCGCGGCCTCTTTCTTCAAACCTCTATATGCAAGTAGCATTCTTTACTAGGCATTCAATTGCATTCTTAAATTAATGCTGCAACTGGCATTTTTGACATTTTACATGTGGAAAAGACGAGAAGTGAAGTCACTCTAAACTTAATATGAGTACCGGCCACTAACATGGTAATTGGTGAGTCGATAAGTACGAGGTTGGAGACACCTCAGTTATACAGTGAAAGAAACAATAGATACTAGGATTGAATAAGACGTTACTCGTTTCACAATGTTTTGTTGAAAGTGATTACCACGTAGAAATGTACATATAAAAGTTACTTGATAACCATTCATTCATAAAATACTGGGAAAATTGCAACATGATGTGGGTGCCACCCCACTATCAACAACTTTGGTAATGGTTTATTTACTGTCTTTACGATATCACCATTCTTATCCTTCTCGAAGAATAAAAGTAACAAGGATTGCAATAATTAATAATCAATATATAGTAGTTGAAAAATATTTAGTTCCGACCATTATGGGGACTAATTTGAAAAATGAAAATTAGGCCAAGCTAGTGTGGAACTTTTGGGGATTTTTTTTTAGATATAGATAGATTGAATATTCTTGAATGCCAATCCTATTGAACTACAAAAAGATAAAAGATCGTCATATCTTACTGATTATTAGAATTCAGCCCTTTTAAAATCTCAAGAGGAAAGTCCAGATCTCCATTGGAGCAAGCTCAAAAATGACAATTGACATCTCCATGGGACCACCTCTAATTCGATCCGAGTCGCTTCCATTATGATCTTTAACTTCCCAAGCCATCCTCTTCATTTCAGACTTGTCTTGGTTTGCTGATAAGCTTGTTTCTTTGAGCGCCTATATACAAGAACAAATTTAATATAGACGGACAAATTTCGGATCATTTATAGTCAAATACGTAGGCTAAACGTCAGCTTCTGATCCTTTTGCATCGTCCATTCACCAACTCAGTCAAAGGACGGGGAAGGACTTTAATTGCATGTTTGATAACATGTGAAAACTGGAAGCCAAATCATTAAAGAAATGTATGGAGTAACTCATGGTACTAATTCATAACGTTAATCCTTCACATGTACTATTAACACATACTAACTCATCAAGGAGTTCAACTAAACCTGCCAGATCATATTTGATTATGTGTCTGAGTAGTTACAAAATTGAAAAAAGTAAAATATGTTTGTGGACAGGAATTGTTAGAAAATAAAACTTTATATAAAATGATCAAAGAAGGAAACTAGTTGGAAGCATTTGGCATATCATGGAGCATCAATTCAATTTCCCTATCATTATTGCTGGATCCTCCAGTTGCCCGATCAACCAAAAGAGATTATTCAGATTTATTGTCAGCTATCAAATTTCCAAGATTGATCTGAACTGAAAAAATTAAATTTTTAATCACAGTCAGTTCATTTACCTTTATTAAATGAAACCAGAAGCAAAACCGTTGGGAATTTACTAAATCATTTACAACGAAAAATAAAAAAGATTTTAATTCCCACTAGGGATCTACTTTATATTTAGATAGAAACCATGATAGAAAATTATACTTTTGATAAATTCCTTGAAAAATAGTTTTGATTTGCAACTACATCAGTCCAATTTTTCAACTTTCAATGAAAATCGACACAGGAAACAAAATTGAGAGAACTAAAATCTTTCTTTTCTTGTTCTAGTAAGAATATAATTATATCATGTCATAATTTATCAAACTCTAGCGGCCTATTAATAGAAGTCCAAGTGGGGTTGGCCGGTCTCTTAAACTTAATCTGGACCAAATTTTAATTAATCCATTTTATTAAATTTGGTCCATGAATCAATTAACTCAATTAATTAATTCGTGCCAATTAATAGACAATCTAATTAATTAATTATTCAGTGCTTGTCAATTAATTAATTGGATAATTTCATTTTCTAATTCTCATTTTGTGTGTGACCCATTAGGTTTCTGATGCCTATCGATGTGAATTATTATTTTGATCTAATCAAAATCGATAAATTAAAATACCCCTTTCAATTTATCATCAATTCACATCTTTCATCCCAGATTGACATCTAGTAATGTGTCAGAACAATAAATATGATGGGAAATATCACTTGGTATAACAAAATCAAACATGTTCATTTATCGTGAAACTATAATCCATTGGTCAATATAATCCGATCAATTATGAGATATGAAAACGTGTCAATATCGATTATGGATCATATCTTTCATCCCATTATTAAGTCAATGTTAGTCAAAAATTCTTTTCGACTTATGAGTACATATTAGCCAAGGATTTCGTTATCTACTTAACTAAATTTAAATGTAGATCATAATCTCTCACCATCTAAGAGTAACAAATCCCATATTGATCTTTCACAACATCACCAAAGCATGACTGTCTCTATATAAGACACTATAATGGCCTCAAGTCAAATAACCAATTTCACTACCAAATGTTAGAGATTAACCACTGATACTCTGATAGTTATCAACGTGGAATCTCTACATTGGGTCTACAATATTTTGTTCTATAACAAAACATTCACGTGTTCATTTAAGTATCTTCACACTTTAACTTATGAGATCAGCTACTCATTTTAACAGTGAGCAATGCTAGTTGTAATAACAATATCCGTATCTCATTACTTATGATCTCGAATTATTTAAGATTCAATCATATTTAATTTCTATCTCATAATCACAATTCTTTGTAATTAACAAGTTACCAATACTTAAATCTATGAAATCTATTATTTAATTTATTAGAATATCAATTCAAGTAAATAATAGATCGGCCATAAATGAAATGCATCAATTATATATTAAAAATGTCTATGTCAAAGTTGATTGAACTTATGGCATAACATTTACAAGCTCTTACTGACACTAAATCCAATCACTTATATATCTAATGTCATAAGAGTCTACATGACAATCATATTTATGATGTGACAAATCTTTGTCAATGGATCTATAATTTAATAACTTGTGGGAATTCCTTCCTTTTTTACGTCATTTCATTGTATTATCTCTCCAATGAGATGATATTGCCGTAATACATATTTGGATCATTGATGAGATCTTCATTCCCTCGCTTACATGACGGCTCAATTTTTGTCACAATTTAGAGGTATAGAATCAATAATGTTAGGAACTACTCTATATTCATTAATGAACATCTTGATCTAGACAGCAATTCTTTGCTACTTCTAAAGCAATGGTGCATTAGACTTTTGCTATTAATGAACTTCTTGATCCAACTAACCACTCTATAATTAAGAGTAAACATATATCCATATTAAGACTTTCCATCTTCTAGTCTGACTAGAATTTAGTATCAATATATCCATGAATTCTCAACTCATTTTCTCTATATAAAATCTTCTTGAGATTTTATCTATGTAGATTAGAATGAATCAAGCAATCTTTTAGATCTATTTTTATAAATCAAATTGCTTCTCCCATATCTTTCATGAAGAAACTCTTTGACAAACACAATTTCAACAATTAAAATATAGGAACTTCGTTTCCTATCAATAATATGATATTTACATATATTATTAGGAATACAACAATTCTCTCACTATTTGTTTGTAAACACATGGTCATCTTTATTTCTGATAAGATCTAACCTTCTGATTCTCTCATCAAATCAAAGATTCTAACTCCTAGAGACTTGCTTCAATCTATAAATAGATTGATCGAGCTTCCATATCCTGTTAGCATCTTTGGATTCAAAACCTTTAGGTTGTGTTATGTACCCTTCCTCCTACAAGTTCCCATTAAGGAATTCAGTTTTGACATCTATTTTCCATATCACATAGTCATGCTATGTAGCTATTACAAGTAAAATCTAAATGGATTTTAAGTATGGCTACAGGTAAAAAGGTTTCATCAAAGTCAACTCTTTATCTTTGTTTGTAATCATTTTGTTACTATCCTTATTTTGTATGTATGGATGTTTCCATCTACGTCGACATTTTTCTTATAAACCCATCTATAAGTTATGGGTTTTATCTTATCAGGAGGGTTGACCAAAGTCTAAACCCTGTTTACATACATTGAATTCACTTCATATTCCATGGCCTCTGGCCATCTCTCTGAATGAACACTTGACTTTGCTTCTACTTAATTAGTAGGCTCATCGTTCTCGATTAGTAATACCTGATTAATAATCATGAATTTGTACCTTCTAGGAGCTCAAATTATCCTACAAAGTGGAGTTGATATGTCCTCAGGAGTCTCTACTTCCTGATCAAGAATTTATCCCTCAGCAAGTGTGGGATCAGATTTATGTTCATCTATTTGGTCAACTATATTTGTGGATCCTTGAACTCCTTCAAGATCTATTTCGCTCCCACCATCATCTTCTAGAAACAAATTTATTCTCTAGGAGTAAGACATGTCTTGAGACGAGCACTTTCTTTTCAATGGGATTATAGAATTAATATCCAATTGTTTCTATTGGATATCCTACAAATATGCATTTATCCGATTTAGCCTCGAGTTTATCTGATTTAGTGCATTTCAAATAGGTGTCACTGTCCTAAACTTTAATATGAGAAAAGTTGGACTTTCTACCTTTCCATAACTTGTATGAAATTTTGTCGACCGATTTAGATGGGACATAATTTAGGGTGTAGCATGCGTCAATTAGTGCATGACCCAAAAATGATTTTAGGGGTTTGCATGGCTCATTATTAGTCACACTATATCTAATAGTGTGCAATTCCTCCATTTAAATATACACCTTTATATTGTGACATATATGCCGAAGTCCACTGCGAGAGAATCTTATTCTCTTTTAGATAATCTAAAATTCACCTTTAAGATATTCTCCACCTCAATCAGATCTTAGTGTGATAATACATTTACGTAATTGTTTCTCCACTTTTAACTTAAATCCTTTGAACCTTTCAAGTGCTTCGTGTTTAAATTTCATCAAGTATATATAACCACTTCTGAAATAGTCATTAAGTAAATGAAATGAATAAGAGAAACTTCATCTAACATCAATTGACATAGGTCTACATACATAGCTATATATTAGCCCCAGTAATTGTACGACTCTTTCTCTTTTTCAAGTAAAAGAAAATTTGGTCATCTTGTCTAACATGCATGATTAGCATTTGTCTAATGATTCAAAATCATTTGACCCTAAATATCCATTTCTATATAATCTGGAATTGTGTTTTTCATTTATGTGACCAAATCTATAATGCCATATATAGGTGATATTTAGGTTATCAATTTTATGCCTTTAATTTCTATACTCATTATAGAATACTCATTATTTAGAATATAAATGCCATTTTTGTAATTTATCATGACATTAAGATCTTATCAAGATTGAAGGAAAAAATAATTGTCCTTAACATTAAAAATAATTAACATCCAAATAAGAAATTTAAATAATATTCTTGGTAATGGTATGAATAGAATAGCATTTCTCCAATTTTAATACTAATCATAAAGGCAATGGCGAAAAGTATGCTCTTACAGGCAATGCTGCAACCTTTGCTCATTTTCAACATGCATGTCAACTTCCCTCTTTTGCAGTAGTTTACATCTATATAGTTTCTATATATTTATACAAATATACAATCTATATCTTTTATCAAATACCCACTTGACTCAAATGGTCACAAATTCACTTGTGAATGTGGAGTTTTGAAGATGATTCAGGGCGTTCTTGTTGTTATGAAAAGATAGAAAAACTCTACACAGTTGTACATTTTATAGGGTTCCACAGTTACAGGGGATGCAACAGTTTCTACTTCTTCTTTAACCGATGAAGAAGTTACAAGACTTTGGCATAGGTGACTTGGGTATATGCGTGAGAATGGCATGGCAAAATTGAGTAAGAGAGGGTTTTTTTTTTGTTGGGCAGAAGAATAGTACGATGAAGTTTTGTAAGCATTGTTTCTTCAAGAAATAGAAAAGAGTTAGATTCACTACAGACAGACACAATACAAAGGAAACACTTGCATAAATCTGTTCAAATCTCTGGGGGGGGCTAAGGTATCTTCAAGAGGAGGTGCTTATTACTTGTGTAGCATGCCACAATTAATGCATGATCTCAAAACGATTTTGGGTGGTTTGCATGATTTATTATTAATCGCACTATATCTAATAGTTTACGATTTCTCCTTATAAATACACCATTGTGCTGCAGTGTATGATAGGAAGTCCACTGCGAAAAAATCACAGTCTCTTTTAGATAATCTAAAATTCTCCATTGAGATATTCTCCACTTCAATCGGATATTAGTGTAAGAATGCATTTACCCAATTGTTTCTCCACTTCAAGCTTGAATCCCTTGAACCTTTCAAGATCTTCATGCTTGAATTTCATCGAGTATATATGACTATTTCTGAAATAGTCGTAAGTAGATAAAAGAAACATCATCTGACACTAATTGACATGAGTTCACATACGTCACTATATATTGGACCCAGTAATTGTGCATATTTTTCACCTTTTCAAATGAAAGGAAATTTGGTCATTGTGCCTAAGAGGCACGATTGTCAAATGATTCAAGATCAATTGACCCCAAACATACATCTCGATGTAATTTTGGAATTGTGTGACCTAGTCTGTGATACCAGTTTTAGGTATTATTCAGATTATCACTTTATGCCTTTTAGTTTCTATACTTATTATAGAATACCCAGTAACTAGAATATAAACGTCATTTTATAATTTACCATAACCATTAAGATATTATCAAGATAAAAAGGAACAACAATTGTCCTTAACATTAAAATAGTTCATGTCCAAAAATGAAATTTATTTAATGTTCTGGTAATGGTGGATACAAAATAACATTTCTCTAATTCTAATACTAAGTGTAAAGACAATGGCAAGAATTATGCTCCTACGGCAATGCAGCAACCTTTGCTCATTTTCAGCATATAGGTTAACTTCTCCCTCTTACAGTGTTTTACTTCTATTTAGTTTCTACATATTTATACAAATATGAGATTCATATCTGGTATCTAATATCCATGAAACTAATTAAGTAAATATAAACTTTGCAATCCCTTTTCCAATGACCTATCATTCCAAAATGATATCAAGGGTCACCAGACTTGATAATGTCCTTATTTACTCTGACTGTCTTAGCCATCTTGGATGCTTTCCCAAAGCCTCTTTAGACTTCCTCTTAATACTCTTAGAAGAATCAATGCTCAAGATTTGTCCACTACATACATTGATGTTGGACTTAAGAGTCTTGAGTATGTTTAGCAATTCAAGAAGTGTGCATTCGAGTTTAATCATATCAAAATTCATAAATAGTTATGAATAACTTTCAGACAGAGATTATAGAACTAAGTCAATACTTATTTCATGGTTCACGACTGAACCTAATTGAGACAACTTCTCAATGGCAATCATCTTCAGTACATTAGCACTGACTTAAGATTTCTCTGTCAGTTTGCACCAGTATAATTGCTTGGAAGTCTAATATCATTCTGCACATAATTATTATCATACAACTCTTTGAAATGAAAAATCATGTGTTAGCATCTATACTCTTGCGTTGTTTTTTTTATCTAATGTGACATAGTTGCAAACATCACATATGTTTAGTACTATCGTCATCATCGTGTTTATTATAGTAGTCATCTCTTCCCTAATTGAGTTATCAGCATATGTCTCTGGAAAGGGCTACTTAAGGATATAACCAAATTTTTCATGCTTGAGAACAATTCTCAAATTGCAGTGCCAATCAAGAAGATTTGGTTTGGTTGTATATATATATGTAATGCATTAATTAATTTAGCATGGTATTTTATTAAATTAATTATAATTTCACTATTTAACTCAAATTTATGACCCCCTCACATAAATTTATGGAATCCATACTTGACTTCCAGTGGGCTGACATCCCATTTGTTATATTAAGACTTTGAGTATACTCAACAAACCTTAATAAAACATTTGGGAAGCTACTATTATCAATTGTATTTCCATACGACTCCCAGATCATTAAGCTGACAACTTCTTGTCTTCACACATCTTATATGTTAGCTTAACATGTCTCTAAAACTTATCTCCTTGAGTGTACTCAACAAAACTTATCTCCTTGAGTGTACTCAACAAAAAATAAATTTTAGTTAAGTCGAACCCATCATTCAAAAATATCTAATATTTCATAGTGTCAAACATATCCATAATAGACCAACCTTGAGTTTACTCAACAAGCTGAGATCGATTGAGAACTCTCATTTTTCACTATAATGATGGAAGGCGAATATAAATATGACTTAATATTTTAACGAGGGGTTTTGCATGCAGAGGTCTCATCATAATAATTATACATATTTTATTATACATCTAACATGCAAATAAACATACATACAATAGTGTAGATGATTATGGACTAATTCTATCTAGCTTTCTCGAGCCAAAATGAATACTGGTTGGTCAATTCCTAGGGGATATTGCATTGATTAATTCAATGCACCATCTCCATAGTTTCCTCATCTTCTTTCATCATCGGTTAGTCCAAATGCCACCTGTATCCTATACTAGCTGGTACGCAGGCCTAAAAATTGGACACGGAGGCCCATAATAATTACAATGGACTCGCATGTCCAATACAAATTAAGAGATCACATGCCCATAAAATGATAAGAGCAAAATTAACCATTCAACACATCCATATGGTCGAGTCCATAATCATCCACTAAATAAACATTCATCAAATAAATGTATTCCTACAGAATAGCTAATATTATATGCATAATGTTTCAAAAATCTATCAACTAAAGTTGTCTAAACTTATTTAGATAAATGGATCGGAACAATTAAATAATCAATTAATCATATTAATCAAATAATTTAATTAGTGGGTCTATTTAATTAAAATCAAATTTTAATTAAATACCAAATTAGAGTCCAACTCCAATTCCGCAATTATGGGGCAAAACTATCTAATTAAAATCAAATTTTAATTAATTACCAAATTAGAGTCCAACTTTATTTTCAAAACTTAAGGCGGTTGGATTTAATTAAAATCAAATTTTAATTAAATAGCAAAATTAAAGTCCAACTCTAATTCCTAGATTTAGGGCAAACTTATTTATTTAAAATCAAATTTTAATTAAATATCAAATTAGAGTCTAACTCTAATTCCAAGAAAAGTTTTAGGGCAAGACAATTTAATTAAAATCTAATTCTAATTAAATATCAAATTAGAATCTAACTCTAATTTTAAGAATATATTAGGGTGGATAATTTAATTAAAATCAAATTTTAATTAAACGCTAAATTAGAATCCAATTCTAACTTAAATTGAATTAACATTTTAAGTTAGGATAAAACTCCTAAATAAAATAAAATTCAATTTAGGGTCAAAGTTTAATATTTAAGTTAAAATCTGATTTTAACGAAAATATAAAAAGTTGTCAATTTTAAATGAATTTTAATTTGGGTCAAAAATTGAAATTATAGGTCAAACCCATTTAAAATCAAATTTAAAACCATTTTAAAATTTAAATTCAAATCCCCTTTTGAAATTTACATTTTGAAACATTTTCAAATTATACTCAAGACCTCTCAATTTCGCAAATTTCAAGCAGGCCCTTCATATTTCGAAAATTTCAGAACAAGTCCTAGTTCAGAAATTGCAAAACTGACCTTACTACTAAATTACAGCCGGGCCCCTACAATTCCATAAATTGCATGATAGACCCCCGCCTCCAAACCATTCCTCCTATTTTCTGCAAAACCCTAAAAAATTTTCGCTTTCTTCCTTCGCCATTGGTGGCGCCAGCAGCTACATTATATGCTGCAGGAGCTACCGCACTCAGGAGACGGCTCCCTGCCATCGATAGCAGCGTTTCGCGCTGTTGTAGCAGCGAGCGTGTTATCGCTGCAATTGCAGGGGTAGAGTCTTCCCTTATAGCAGTGGTTGCAGACGCCGCTGCTATGGATCCGGCCAACGTCCGGCAAGCAACTATGGCGCTGCCCCACTATTCCGACCACTTTTTTTGTATCAAAACTGATTTTTGATGAAAAATAATAATTTTCACAATTGCTAGATTCAAGAAAAATATGAACAGTCAACTTTTGACCGTTTAATCATGCTAAACAATTTCTAACAAACATAAAGTAGGCTCTGATATCATTATTGGGGATTTACTTAAACATGCACAACGAAACATGAGTTTGAAGAAGAGTAAATTTTATAGTAATTGGAGAGAGAAAATATTATTTGTATCAAGAGAATTGGGAAATAGAAAGAACCATTGGATATCAACTTTGAACTTTACCATCTATTTCAAACATTTCTCTCACGTAGGTTGGAAGTTCGTCTTTTTAATGCAATCTACAAAATACATTGAAGATGCTGTAAATAAAATACTCTATATTAGAATATCACCATCAATCATTTAAATAATAATAATAATAATGTCATTCATATCATGATTAGGAACTTCAGACACACACAAACACACAAGCCGAAACCTACCAATCTACCATAAGCAAACCCATGTTTTCTTTTCATTCACCATTAAGGGCCTATTTGACATGACTTTTCAGTTATTATGCTCTGACCATGATGGGCTAATTATTTCACAAAGATTTGTAAGTTCAAAGGAAAGGCATCAACACCCTTCAAGAGTAGGTTGTGGTACATACATGAGAATACAAAGATAAGGATCAGAAAGTTGGATGGTGGATTGCCTTCAAAAGGAATAGACTCATGAATTCGATACTCCGGCTGATCCCAGTAGAAGACTGACCATCACAACAAATTAATTTAAAGAGGAAAGAAATAATGTGTTGGAAAATTTGAATTTATTTTAGACAAATGGTTGTCTCAATCTTGTCAAAAGAGTGTGACAAAGTAACATTTCAAGCGATTGGTATGATGTGCTTCATGAGTATTTTCAGTCTCAGTCTAGTGATGCTATTTTCTTTGATACAACAAATAGGAGAGCTGCAGATGAACCTGAGGAGTCATTTACGTGGATCTTTCAGACTTGGCTCAGGGTAGTGTCCGAGCGCTGCCCTATGTCAAGAATAGCCGATTAGGACAATAACATTCAACATTCGATTAATGAAGTTTTTCCTAGGACACACCATCTAGGTGGCAAATTATTGCAAAGGTTCAAATTGGTTCCAAACAACTTCCACAAAGTAATCCAAAAGTATCTCAGAAATTTTATATCCCGGTCTGATGTAATAGACTAGGGAACTCCATGCAATCTAACAACCTCCCTGAAAAATAGCTTGGCAATGTATGATGCATCTGAAGTCTTCCAACAAGCTATGAAGTGCGCCATTTTGGAGAATCCTGTCAACCACCACAAAAACAGAATAATAAAATGCATTTTGAAATAGTGTTATGATGGAGAATATATGATTAAAAAATAAGGACAAATTTTAGATTTTCGTGTAATATTATTTTATTGAAAAATGTGTGACTGAAATAAGGTCAAATCACTGTTGAAAAATATATTTTGATGGAAAAATGGTGTTTAAGCAAGGGCTATATATAAAATTTCCAGTGAAGGAAAATATATAGAATATGTTTCTTAGAGTATCCGAGTAGTACTAATGACCGACCGACACAATGTGTGTCGATCATGGACACGTGCAACAATAGGAGTGAGAATTTTGCTGACCAATGTTACTATCGGCATTGCATATTAGATAAAATGCTTATTTGCAGCTGGAATAAGTATATGTAATGGGTTAGATGGTTACAAGGATCAAGTGTAGTTACCGGTGAGGGATTTATCTCATCACACATGATTTTCCTTCAGGTTTTTAGTGGAAGCAAGATAAAAATAAGCAGTGTTGAGAAATATGATGGTTTGTGCCTGCATGTTTAGGTGAGAAGTTACTCATGTTTACGAGAACCATCAGATTTGTTAGCCATGCGATTTGGATTGGAGATAGGAGTTTATGTCTAATACAAGATCAAGGCCTGATGATGGGAGTGTAATTGAGGTTATGGATTCTACATTTTGTAGTGAATTGAGGCAAATTTCATTTTAGAAGAGAATTTTTCGTGCTCTATGTTGCAGATTGAGAAATATGAAGTGATTGAAATGACATGATCATCAGACAAAAATAATTCTGCGTTATGATGATGTTGCCATCTGTGTGAGGGAATATGCATGCCATTGTGGTTAATGCACCCCCAAAACCACCAACTAAAAGAATGGGAGAACATCCACATATGAGTTTCAGGTTAATGCCATTTACAAAGGGAAGAGAATAGACCATGACGGAGAATCATCGAAGCTATTGACAAATTTGTTCATGGTTTGATAAATTACTATTTGTCCCCTCGCTCCCACCCACCCACGAAAATAAAAATAAATAAATAAATAAATAAATAAATAAATAAATAAATAAATATATATACAGGGGCGGAGCCCCCATTGGGTTCAGCCGGCACTGAACTTTTGGGCTCCAGTAGGCCCAAAAATAATTATTATTTTTTGAAAGTCTTGTTAAATGTCCAACCCAGATGGAAGCCCAATTTTCCACAGCCCATGACCCATTTATCGACCCAGACCCGAAATGTTGATTCAAATCATTCAATTAACCCATTTCATTGAAATCAAAACCAAACCAAACCCTTGAATCGCGTCTCTCTCCATCTCTCGACTCTCGCCTGCTTCTCTCGAAACTCTGCCCCTGATCTCGCCAGCTACTTCTACTTCCAGTCCACCGATGGCCAGCATCTCCTAGATTAGGGGCTCTAATCTCCAACCCAGTAAGTGTTTCAAATATCCCCAAAGTCGAAACCCCAAACCTCCCCCACCCAAGTCCGCAGGCCGCAACTGCCATCGCCTCCCACCAGGCACCAACTGTCGCCTCTAAAGAAGAAGAAATGAAGAAAAGAAGCCGTAGGCAACTAGGCGGCAGGGGCTTACAGCTTTCAAGTTATTGATGCACACTTCTGGGTATTATTTTTTATCGAGATGAAATGATAATTCTACACAATCATTGATTTTTTTTATTTTTTATTTTTATCATCCTTTTAACTTAAATTGAAAAGGAACGGAAATCTTTATTAAACTAACGGAGTGTTCTTAAGCTTGAAAATATCATAGAATTTTGGATTTATGCTCTGTGAATTTCTTTTAGAAAAAACAATTTGGAGTAATCGTTGAATGTGGATTAAAAACCATATCTTTTCGATGTTACTATTGAAAATTTCGGGAATGTATCTTCATCTTTTGTTTGTGTCTATTTTCCTAGTTTGCAAGTAAGTTAGGTTGTTGAATAAACAATAGAATTGGCAAAGAAAATGAAAGCTTGAAGAAACAGAAATTGTTTGTTTAAAGGTTTTTAGATTTTGAAAGGCAAAGTTTGAAGAACAGTAGTTGAGCTATAATCTAGAATTTGGGGTTTAAGATGCAAAGTGGTGAGAGTAGTTAAATTAATCATGAAGAAAATTTTGGAAATTGGGGACATGCTTGAGGCTTCTCAGGACCTGTCTTTGGCTTTCGTGGAACGAAATTTTAAGGGATTATATTTTTTATTTTTTGGGTTATAAGTAATGGCCAATAAGATTTCCAGTTCCCAGTTATCTGATAATGAAATTTTTGCACGTGTCTAGCCTTTGAAATATTTGAATCTGAATTGCACGTAAGGAGGTTTCTTAAAGTCTAAAGTTAAGTAAATAAACGTAACATCTCTTAAGAGATTAAGCTTTCAGTCATTATTGTTAAACAAATGCCTCTTGACTTTTTCAACTTTTCTGTGAAATCTATTATCTGATTATTCATGTAGTTGAATATCTATTATTTATTTATTTTAGGCAGAATGCTTAATGTACTGGTGGAACCAGTTGTTATTTTTGTTCAGATATAATTAAATTTTTACTTATTAATACATAATGTTCACCCGTGATTTAGAAATTATCATGAGATAAGAGTCAACATTGTGAAATTGAGATTGTGAAATGTGAATTGCACTGCGAATTGATAGGGTATATCCATTGGTTTACAGACTTTTGACTTTCGCATTGATTTTACTGGTTGCTATTGCTACTGTGGAGAGAGTCTTTTCTGCAATGAGTATCGTAAAGGATAGATTACGCAATCGAATGGGTGATCAGTGGATGAATGATAGCACAATTATTTATATAGAGAAAGATATATTTTTGAAGCTTGATAATGAAGTTATTGTACGAGGATATCAAAATATGAAAACTCGCAAGGAACAAGTTTAATATATAAATTATGTCATTTTTAGTATTGTTTTATTTTTTTATCATCATTAAATCAATGACCAAAACCTCGAAATTCGACGTCGAAAAATGATGCTTGCACTGAACATAAATCCTGGCTCAGATATATATATATATATATATATATATATAAACTAAATAAAGAAAACTAAAAAGGTAAAAACAATTTGAAGCGGGGTTCTTGTAAGAATTATGGATCAAGCTTTCTATGGGATTTAGTTTCTATTGTTCACTTCAGTAGTTGTACTTTGTAGTCAGTAGCGCATCATGCAAATCATTCCTTTTTTTAAATTTGGGATGTCCTTGTGATTTTATTGCATGTACCCATATTGAGTTGCTTACGTTATAAAGCTGGAAATATCTTAATTTTAATTTCAAATTTGGACACTGTCTTGAACATAAGATATAAAGTTCATGTTTAAGTCCCATTTTTAAAACTCTCCCCGAGCTCATTATCAACGACACATTCTCCCAATAACTTTGCCTGTAAATCCAAAATGTTTTCGTACTTTTTAGTCACACATTCTCCAAAAAAATCACTTTTTTCAAAATCTATTTTCAAAAAATGGGGCTCAAACAAGAACAAATTTCATCACCTGATTTGAATGTGTTGAGTTTTTCTTGGTGAAACCTTATCAGAGTTTAATAACTGACTAGTGTGTGTCGGTTTTTGCCATTTTTCTTTTGTTGGTAACTTATGCTTATTCTCTTGAACTGCTAGCCAAAGGTAGAAGCTGCTATGGTGAATGCCAGGATCCGGAAAACAGTTCGAGCAACCAATGCGATGGTTGGTTACATAGGCCCTGCTACAGAGCCGGCCCTGACAATTTGGAGGCCCTAAGCGAGTCGGCAATCTAAAGGCCCCATACTTTGTTTTTCTACACGTATAACAATATTTAAATAAAAAAATATCTACATTTAAATGAAAACTTTGTACAATCTAAAAGATAGAATTGCTAAATAAAATCACTTACAAATACGAGAGATTAGGCTAGCATCATATTTAGTCTTCTCACATTTTGTTTAAGACACTGATAGAACAAATTATTAAGAGTAAAACAGATAAAAAAAAATTAGATAAATAACATAGTAAAGTCGCACTTACTATGAAGTGAAAAAAAAAAAAAAAAAAAAAAATTAGATAAATAACATAGTAAAGTCGCACTTACTATGAAGTAAAAAACAAAAAAAAAACCCTTTCTTAGGCTATGTGCAAAGCTTAAACAATTAAACCAAACATAGACGAGCTCACATTTTTCTGCTTCAAAGCTTAATTGAAGGTCTCTTTATATCACATAATAAAGTTTATTACACTTTCTATAAATATTGTCTTTTAAAGGATTTTATTTTGAATTTTTTGTTTGTTTGAAATTACAGCTTTCCAAGAATCGTAAAACGTTGAACCTGTCGGTGAGAAACTGGAATGGAAAGGTTGTGGTGGATATTAGAGAGTTCTATTACAAAGAAAGCAAGGAAATGCCTGGTAAGAAAGGTTTCTTTTTTGTCTTCCTTTAATAAACAAGTAAATAAAATTAAAACCCAAAATCCAAGATTCCAAATCAACTATATCTTGTGTTATTTGTAACTTGTTCAGAAAGGGGAAAAATGGATAGGTATGATTCGTAGTTACCTCAAATTAGGGTGAAATTGCTATCAAAGTTCAAAGGGATCTCAACGAGGATTGTGGAGAACCCAAACTCCCTAAGCGTGGAATGTAAATTGCCGGCAACGTCGTAGGCTCGTAGCAGTAGAAATTGCTTTGCTTGCAACTGGTCTCTATATTCTGGAAGCTCCGAAGCAAAGGATTGAGAGGAAGTTGAAATGTCGAATACTCCAATTGAAAAGATACAAAGGCTGAAAAGATACATAGGCTGAGCCGGTTATGTATATATAGTCCAAGACTCCAAGCCCAAAAAGGCCCCAAACCATTTTTTGTATTTTGGAACTAACATAAATTTTAAGGCCCTGGGCCCAAGCCAAAATTTAGAGGCCCTAGGCGGTTGCCTAGGTGGCTTGGCCCATGGGCCGGCCCTGCCCTGCTGCTGATTTCAACTATGATCACCAACATCTTGGCACAGGTCCTCAAATGCTGATCGAACTTGCCAAGGGACGCCATCCCTTTTGCTCTGCCCTCTCAAATGCTAAAAACCCAGTTATCATTGTTGGAGCTGGAATCTTTGAGCGGACAGACAAGGATGCAATTTTCTCTACAGTTGAGGCCATTTCCAAAAATGCAAATGCTGTTAGGCCTGATTGGAATGGGCTTAATGTGTTGCTACTTAATGCTGCCCAAGCTGCAGCTTTGGACCTTGGACTTGTACCAGAATCCAACGGAAGCATTGAATTTGCCAAATTTCTCTATTTGATGGGTGCTGATGACGTGAACTTGGAGAAAGTTTTGGATGATGCCTTTGTCGTTTATGAAGGTCACCATGGTGATCGGGGTGTGTATCGTGCCAATATAATTCTTCCTTCATCAGCTTTCTCTGAGAAAGAAGGGACCTTTGCAAATATAGAAGGATGTGCTCAAACAACTGTACCAGCAGTCCCCACAGTGGGTGATGCCAGGGATGGTTGGAAAATAGTTAGAGCATTGACTGAGGTTGAGGTGCTCAGCTGCCTTATGATACTCTTAATGCTATCAGATCTCAAATGAGGACTGTGGTACCCAATCTTTTGCATACCGACGAAAGAGAACCAGCAACTTTTTCAACATCATCCGTGAGAACTGAGATCAAGGAGAAGATGGATATGCCTACTACATTTTCCTGGAATCCAATTGCAAACCAATACTCTTAGCTTTGGAAACATGACTGCAACACAAGCTTCGATTGCCCCGATTTTCAAATTGTCACTGTGAATTGACTTAACATATTTCTAAATGAGACCAGTGGGATTTGAAAGCCTTATAAGTTCTTCTTTTCTTTGTAACGCATTACAGCGTCACTCTGGCTAGAAGAATATGTGGAACTTTCAGGACCCAGAGGACACCATGGTGGTTCTACACAATCCTGATAGATTAATGCCACATATACCTGCAAAAAAGAGAAAAGAAAAATGTTTAGTAGTGATACAATGTGATCTCAAATAAAATTGGAATATCACATACCTTTATTGATGTTTAGAAGTGTAAAACAACTTCTAAACTTTACTAGAGAAAGCACATTAGTTCCCATATCTGCAGGGTTATAATTTGAATGCACTTTCTCAAGTTTTATGAGTTCTCGAGACACTACATAGTCTACATCTTTAATAAAATGCAGTCTAACATTTATATGTGTAGTACATTCATAAAATAAAAGATTTTTACACAATCGAATAACAGATTGACTATCAGAGTATACAATTACATTATCACTTAAAACACCTAGTTCATTAAGTAAACCTCTAAAACATAAAGTTTCTTTAATAGCATATGTGGCAACAATATACTTAGATTCAGTGGTAGATAAAGCAAATATATGTTGAAGCTGAGACTTCCAACTTACACAAGAGTCACACAAAGTAAACACATAAAAGGAAGTAGAGCTTCTATTGTCTCTATTACCACTATAGTTAGCATCTGTGAAACCACACCCTCAGTAGTAGATTTATAAACTAACCCTACATCAAAAGTACATTTCAAGCAGGGGCGAATCTAGGCTTTGAGTTCAGCTAGGGCAAACCGCGAATGTTGAACGTTCACTGTCAACGTCCGTGATAACGAAACAAAGTTGTTTATTAATATTTAATTAAATAATATTCAAAAAATCGTATGGACTATAACTAAAAGAATTAGAAGAACTACTAGAATTAGAATAAATAGATATGAACTTTCGTTTTGATTGAGAAAATCGTTCAATAATCAGCAAAAATGACCCTTTTTTTTTTTAATTAGAATTGATTAAAAAACAAAGAATACATGGTTGAATTTAGCCCAACATCTTCTCAATTGATTTTTTTCGCTTATCCTAAATTCCTAAACATAAATTTCCAAATGACAAATCAAAACTCATAAATGATAAATTATAACTCGTAACTCAATGATTCATACTGCATACATTATTTATCCCAACCACAGATTCACAGTTCTCATTTTAATGCCAAATTGCCAATTAACTCATCGAACATAAATCATTATTCATAAGTTATAAGTCATAAATAAAAAATAAAACCAAAGCCAAATTTTGAAAACAATGATTTCTAGAACTAGAACTATTTTTTAGACCAAAATAAAATTATTTTTCAAACTCTTAAAAGAATGAAGAGCAATTCTTAGATTGTCCAAATTTGAATTTCATAAAATAAATTGATTAAACATAATGATAAATGTATCTATATTATGAAGTAATAATTTGAGTTAATAAATTTTTTAAAGAAATTATTTTGGAAATGAAAACTATAGTTATTATTTATTGTAACAAAAAAGTGGATGGATATGGATTGAACCCCATACCTTTTACATACAAAAAGAACTCTACCATATGAGCTACCGTCATATTAGTACAATGTCTTATTAATATTTAATTATTGCGTTTAAAACAACGTAGTGCCGCCCAGGGGATTCAAACTTGTGTATCTCTTCAATGTAAAAGCGAGAATGCAACCACACCGTCTACATGCCAATTTTGTTGAATCTTTTCACAAAACGTATATAAATAAATATTCAACATAAACTTTCACTAAATTTTTCCCTAGCAGATCCAGCACGGGCGGTTGCGCCAACTCGCCAGGTGTTGGATCCGCCCCTGATTTCAAGTACTTAAACAACCACTTCAATGCTTCCCAAGGTTTGGGATCGGGATTAGATATGTACATACTTAACACGCTCATAGTGAAAGCCAAATCAGGTCTAATACATACCGTAAAGTACATAACGAAGTGAATGACATTTGAATAAGGAATATTATTTAGAAATTTTCTTTCTTCATTTGTTCTTTTGACAAAATAAAATGATTTCCAAGAGGCATAGAAGCGGATGTGCAATCGAGCATGCCAAATTTCTTTAAAACTTTAAGAACATAAGAAGGTTAATGCATATACAAGCAAGAATTAGACCTATCCCGGTTAATCTCCATACCAAGGATCCTCCTAACATATCCTAGGTCTTTCATGTCAAATTCTTTCCCTAACTACATTTTAATTTTGTTTACAACTTTCATGTTAGGTCCAATTAATAACATATCATCCACATAAAGTAACCAATATACACACTTTTTATTAGTGTTGTGGTGTAGGTAATACAAACAATGGTCAAACTCACACCTCTTGAAACCAATAGACAACACATAAAAATTAAACCTTTTATACCACTAACGTAGAGACTATTTTAGCCCATAAAGAGATTTCTTTAAAAAAGACATATAGTCAAGTTTAGACTTACTTTCAAAACCTTTGGACTGATTCATAAATTTTTTTTAATCAAGGTCGCCATGCAAAAAAATAGTTTTGACATCAAGTTGTTTAAGTTCCCCGTCGTAGCAAGCAACAAAAGCAAGCATGACCATAATAGTGGTACACTTAATAACTGCCGAAAAAATCTCATTATAATCTACCCCTTTTTTGTGTGCACCCTTTAGCTATTAACGTAGCTTTATATCTCACAGGCTCACTCTCAGTGGTTTCCTCCTTAATTTTATAAACTCATTTGCATCCTACTATGAATTTCTCCATAAGTCTAGGGACTAAATCCCAAGTTTGATTCTTGGCAAGAAAACTCATCTCTTCTCTCATGGCACCCAGTCAATCCTTACTTTTTTCACTCCTCATAGCCTTCTCATAGGTATTTGACTTATCATCTAATTCTTGATAACTAGTATAGGATATGGTATAGTTAGATATCTTCTGGGGTTCCTTATGTGGTCTCCTCTCTTTCTATCTTTAGCTAATTGATAATCAGTTAAAGGGTTTTGGTCGATAACTAACTTGAAATAAAACTGGATCTTCACAGTTTTCAGATGAACTCAAATGGTGAAAAATCAAATCATTTTAGGTTCCAAGCATTTTAGTGGCAAGAGCTTGAGAGCCTATGATTTCTGCCACCATAAAATATGACCATACACACTGAATATGCATGATATGCCAATGTATGAACTATGAAAACTTTATAAACCATGCTCTGATACCAATTGACACGATCCATCCCAAATCGCTCTAATGGACCTGACACATATTGTGCGTCGATGATAGATACCAGCTAAATGTCAGACCCAACACCAAGGCAACTATAATATGCTTTGACTGTAACATATTTTATAAAAAAAAAAAAAAAAAATTGACAGAGTTTCCTCTAAATTATGGATTAAAAATCACCTAAAAATTTATCAATTTTCTCAAATCGATGGATGAAATATAAAACAGAGTATTCCAGTCTCTCAAAATACCAACTACTCAAAAGAAAGTGCATTGAAATGAAATTTACACTTCTTTACAAACCAAACGATCCCAATTTCTCAACATACACACAAATATGCAATGAGCCCATGATATGAATACATTATTAGACAATAGATGTTCTATACCATAATCATGAACTGTATAAAATAAGAAGATGAAACATACAAATAACAACTGTGTGGCTCAACTTAGTAAATCAACAGACTCCGATACGGCTCAACTCAGCTACTATCTGATAAGAAAAAGGATGACAAAATATATGAGCTTGTAACTCAGTGAGTGGATATTTCACAAATAAAAATATATTTTCCATTTATGCTAACTTTCTGAAAACTGATACGTAATAAAAATACCTTTTTTATAGTACTATAAGCTAAAATCTTTATTATTTATACTGAATAAACTAAATTTTGTATTAATCTGAGATCTAAAAAGCTGTATGTAATATGAAAATCTCACCAAAAAGGTACTCGGAATAACCACACTCATGCACCGATTAACCTCAAGGTAACATGATCTCTGTATACTTCTCTTGATTCTGCAATTAAACCGACAGTTTGTTCTTAAGGTTTTAGTTAGTCAGTACAATTTTGTGTTATGTTTAGTTCGAAAACAATTATAGGAACAATTTGAATACCATTGGATTAGTCAACAAAGATCAGTTTCTTGATCACGTCCAGATTCATTAGAGATTTTTAATGAATGAGCACAAGATTTTATCAAAAATTACAGGTAAAAATAAGAATATTAATGAAATAAGTTATTTAAAAATTAGTTATAAGTTTAACTTATTTTTAAACCCAATCAAACATTACTTGGTTTCCCATTATCAAATGCGAATGAGCTCCAACTTGTTCTTCGGTATTCACATGGGAACATACGAGTCTAAAGATAAGAATGAACAGTAGATAGATTGTGCAAATCTTTTTATATTTTTTGTCAAAAAATTTCGTAGAATCCAATAATTTTGAGGACCCAAATTCTGTATGTCCTTGAAAACATATGTCAAGAAATTGTGGTTTTAATACGAATATTCCAAAGACTAATACATTGGAAGAGGGTCCAATCCATTGTTTTTTTCCCGATGTGACCCGTGAAACCATATTGGTTGCTTGCCAGCTTCCAAATAGACCTAATGAAAGGAGACTTTCTTGCAAACAGACCTTCCAGACAATCACAAGAAAACAACAAAAACATCTCAATTTGTAGTACAAGTCCATACTAACCACATCAATGAAGTCGAAAGCCTGGTTCGGTGAAGGAGAGACATCAATGGCCGACAGAATGCTCCAAGCATCTGACATAATGGAGAAGAGCGATTTGACAATAATACTCCTTTCCCCACAATATTGGAGTGGCCAAGTCCAGTGAGTGAAAAAGTGTTCGCCCTGATTTTGGTGCATTATTTCTTTAGGTACATACATAGTCCCTATTTGATATAGTTTTTTCATATTGTAAGTTAAAATTGCTCAAAAAACTTTTGTGAATCAGGGGCTTAATTTCATTATCAAGTATTTCAAAATCCATACTCTTCCCTTCTTACAGTTTTGTCTTTGTGGTACCATTGGTTTCGAAATCAATTTTCCTTTCATCGGAATTGAGCGGCCGACATTTTTGACCAGTGAGTGAAAAACCGTTAGCCCTAATTTTGGTGCATTATTTCTTTAAAAGTATATAAAATTATTTCTTTAATTGTAAGTTAAAATTGTATTTTAAAGTAACAAAAAGTTTAATTCGACTCATATTATAGCAAGTAATAACTCACTACCTCAATAGGATCAAGTAACTCCATTATTTCACATTACAAGCAAAATTACAAGCAATTTAAAATGTAAAACAAGTATTAATAACAAGAAAAAGCTATTTTGTCTTTTAGCTGAAGTTGCATTGACATAACAAAGAAATTTCCACCACTCGAGCATCCTCATCTTAAATCCAGAGTAAAGCAGCCGTGGGAAGAGAGCTGAATAATTGAACAAAACGATGACCCCTAAAGCACCAATGCCATGGATAGGCCTATACGCTGCTGTAGCATCTCTAATATGGACTCTTTCACTTGTCATTGATGCATTGATTTCTGTCCGTCAGAGAAAATTATGGTTCCCTTGCAGATATTCTGCTCTCAACGCTGCTTCCTTGACTGTGTTAGCCGTCGCAGTGAAGTTGGCAATGGATCTAACCACCCCGATGGAAGGTGTCATTGATCAAGTCGCTAAAACTTCTAGCACTGCTCTCTTGTGTGTTTCAACCGCTCATTTCATTCCCTCTCTGGGATCCATGAGTGATAGAGATATATTAGTGAACTTAACAGCATTGGGTTTCCTTGTAGGGACGCTTACCGTAAATGTCATCATCCAAGTATTCACAGGCGTGATTGAAGATCATTTCCAAGTGTTGGTTGTCTTTATGAATGTTTATGCGTTCATTATATTAAGTTCTTCTGCTTTAACGGTATTTACAAGTAAAAGGTATTTGGAACATAAGTACAAAGAATTGCAAACAAGAATTTTGGCAGAGGAACTACAAGGAGACCAAATAATGGACTTTGACAAGTTAAAGTCACGAGTGAAAAAGTATTGGGTGATGGCGGAAACAGGTAACCCTCAGTTTGTAATGGCACGATCTGAGGCCAGCGGTGTTTTATTCATGATCTGTGTCATTAGTTATATTTTAGGTAAATCACCATATTCAAGACTCGATAAGCCAGAAATTGCTTCAGATTATAAATGGTCAGTGTATTCTATTCATTGGACTCAACATTTTGGCATGTCTCTTTGCGTTGTCACGTCTTTGGGAAGATTTTTAGTAGCTTTGCTTCACACTGTACAGAATATTAGAAAATGTACCATCTCTAGCATTTCCTTAGAAATAAAAAATTACAGGATCAAAAGATTGGTAGAGTGGAAAAAGAGACTCCCACCATTACATATTCGAGGCCAGAAGCTTAGAAAAATTATTTATTGTTGGAAATGGTGTTTATTAATAAACCAATTCAAAAATGAATGAGAACTCGTGGCTTTGGAATAGTGGGACCTGTTTGGAACGTCCCATCTCAATTGGTGGATTTCTCTACTTATTCATCACGGATCCAGTTTCCACGGTCATACTAGGTATAATCCCATTGGCCGTCCTACTCTCTTTTGGTGTCTCAAGAATGAGAATCGTTAGATGCTTGGTCATGGTAAAGAATTTTTTCTTAAGGAAATCTGAGGCCTCACATCTCTTTTCATATATTATATTCCTTGTAGAGGGGAAACTCCGTCGAAAGTTCGCCGGATTTGTGGTTTGAAGTGCTACTACCACAAATCGAATCCGTTGTATCTTGGGAGACAATTGCCGCCAATCGTGAGCACCGTAGCGGGGCAATATTGTCTTAAGGAGAGAGTGAATACACTTGCCTCGGATTTAATCTTCCTTTTCTACTCCTTCTTATTTTAATTTTCTTATTTGGTTTTATGGTTTTGTACTACATTTCCATTCATAAATTTGTGATTTAAAATGCACTCACAAACAACCATCTTTACCGCTCACAAATAAGCCAGGCACCAACAATCTTAAGACAATAATTTATCAATGGTTGTTTGGCGTTCTAATCAAGTTTTGTTTGTTGTGCAGTTTATATTTTAGTTTTTGTTGGAATATGATTCTAGAAAATCAATGTGTTGGTTTCTCTATTGCCGATGGAAGACCATGATGAAACTATAAGCCACTTTAAGAAATTACTTTGGCGTTGATCAAGTTGATGGATCGAGACTCTTTTTTTTTTGTGTGGATGGTTCGATGGGATAATCTTCACAAGATGGCTAGATGACATGGATCCAAATTCTCATATTCAGATTTGGTAAATTATCATTTTGCTTCTCCAAATTCCGTAAGTCGAAATTATGCTTCGATGAAGTTTGGTGCATTTTATATTGCATACTATTAATTCTTGTGCATATTCTGCCATAATGTATGAGACGTATGCAATAACAAATTGAGATAATGCAAAACTCGATTCTTCGGTGGACGATTTATGAACGTGTCTATTGAATTCTAGAAAGATTATTTTCATAGACACTTGAATTGAATTATTGAATCAGTGCCAACAGTTTAATTTTCATTCATGAAAATCTGATTATGCTTAAATAATTGAATGTGTAAAAACGGCTTCTATGTGCATTACATATGCTTGACATTCAGGAAATTATGCAAATTATATCTGGGTTGTGCACTCATATCAATTGAATATATTATATAATTGTATGTGCCGAAATTACAAAGCATATGTTGGCAGTTTCATTTGCCGAATTTGTTGATGGCAATTTTTAAACCAAAAGGATTTATCTACATTTAAAACTTTTGACACCTTTTAATACAATGAGTATTTTGTGTCATAAATTGCCTGGAGAATTTTGATTGGAAAGAAAAAAATGTGAAGCGGTGCATACATTAAATTCCAATAGAATGTATTCCGTTTCTTGCATGTGCGTGCATTCGAAACGTCCCCAAACTTTGATGATTGGCAGTTTAATTTTGGCACCTTTTTAATTCACATAATAATGTTTGGGGATGAAGGTTCTATGATAATAAGGTTGGTATAATCTCATCAACGATTTAAAATTAAATGAAGAATTGCGTTGAGGCAGTTTCTCAAAATCTAAGATAGTATGAACCTATCGAAAAATTGTCTGACACTTTCTTTTGGTTTGATATGCCGCCTACTGTACATTAAAATTCATAATCAGTCCAGAATAAATTTGAAAAGTGCATTAATTAAATGGTATCTCTGAAATCTGATTTCTTGGGACATAATTGATTGCATATATCCAGAAATTGTGCACCTTATCATGGAAATTATGAAATCTGGAAAAGGGCATGAATTCTTTATCTTCATGTCATTTGGTGTAAAACAAATTATTCATTTCTGAAATGGTGCGATCCATTCAGAATTGTATGGCATAACTTTATTTGTCTTGGTGTATGAAATCACATGCGATTATCTGTCTTCAACTATGATTCTGTGAACAAGCATGATTATGTATGTAAGCTTTGTGATTTTAAACATACTGGTTCATTGTTGCGATGTTCATTAACACTTCTATTAATTCATCCATAAAGATGGGTGCAAAGAATCAGCCTAGATATCTAATGGACCTTATGGAGAATTCCACCAGCTTCGTGGGTGTATCAAAATTTGAAAGATTCTGTGAACAGGCATGATTATGTATGTAAGCTTTGTGATTTTAAACATACTGGTTCATTGTTGCACCTTTTGACATGTTCACAAATTGGAGTATAGATATGTTTAAAGTGCATATGTATAAATAAAATTACATGTTGGTTGAAGAATATTTGAAATAAATTATTCATACATGTTCACGTGAGGATGCCCATTCTCTATTAGAAAATTGAAAATGACATGATAAATTTGTTTGATTGATTTCATGTCTCGCTAAACTCATATTAAGCATAAAGTATGAAAATTGTGACTTATTCTAGTAGAAAGTGCTTGTGAAATTATTGAGACATGGAAACATCTTATAGAGTACAGTTTATGTTTTTTCATATGATTGTGACAAAATTGTGTTTTGTCCAAATGTGAATAAGATGAACATATACTTTATGGTTTGACATGATATAATATTATCTTATGTCACAAAAAGCAAAAAGCAATGATTCGCTTATGTTTGGAAAAGTAATAACTCTTGGGAATCAAGATGATTAGTCTTATTCATTGATGAATTTGACTTCAATCATAAAACCAAATTGAGTTGGTTTATGCTTGAAAAGCATGGTAGGTCTATGAGATGACCTTGATCAAATTGTGTGATCAAAATTAAGTCGTGAATTGAAGCACAACTTTGTTGGTCTATGTGACAACCGTGATTTAAATAATCACAACTTCAAATGAAAATTGAGTTTTCATTTGTGTGAATTGACGATCACTATTTGAAAGTACTTAGACTTTCTCGAAGTGCTCGATATGGATATCATCTAAATAATAAATGGATTGAACTATGAAAGAGTTAATAACTCTAAGTTCAAGTGTAACCCAAAAATGTGGGGGTTATCATAAATGCTTGAGAACTTATACGAAAGGTTCAAAACGTACGTACATTCCTAATTTAGGAATTGTGGGGGTAACTTAAAGTTACACTTTTCTGTACTTCTCAAGAAAATGGAAAAGACTCCATATTAGTTGTGGAAAAGTCATCATTCATCCTATCAACATGTAAAAGTGTGGGGATGTTTGGCAAAGGTCGAAGTTCCTAACAAATAAAGATTGGTCCCAAAGTGATTGATTGCATATTTATTGGATACACCAATAAATAGTAATGCATATCATTTTCTGTACACAAATTGGATGTACATGAGGGTACCATAGTGGAATAAAGAAGTATAATATTCTTTAGAATTATTCCTTGCAAAGACAAAGGAAATGTAAGTTCAAATAAGAGAACTTATGAAGCTACAAATGGATCTTCAAATTAAAAAGAACCAAGGCGTAGTAAGAGGGTTAGAAAGAAGGACTTGACTTCTTTGATATCCACTCATCCATAATTAGAGTTACTTTGATAAGGTTACTAATTGCAACTGCGGCAATCTATATATAACTTTGAGATTCATCAAATGGATGTGAGAACAGTACTCCTAAATGGGAGATATACATGGAGCAGCCTGGAGGATTCGTTTCTCCAAAGTGAAAGCCATAAAACTTGTAAACGGATTCAAAATGAACTAATGTGACAAGTGTGTATACGTGAATACACCAAATGCCTATGTAATTGTATATCAGGGAAAAGCCACGAAGTGTTGGTAAACATCAAGAAAATGCTAACGAAGCATTTCGATATGAGAGGCATGGGTGTGGCAGAAGTAATACTAGGGAAAAAGATCTCTAGGAATTGTACTTTCCCAATATCATTATGATAGAGAACATACTTAAGTATTTGCGGGAAATAATTCAAGACACATATTAATACAAGTATACACTTGGTTAAAATAAGAGTGGAAACGTGTCACAACTAAGGTATTCACAAATGATT
>NC_036249.1:28336676-28346795 GCF_002742605.1 Olea europaea var. sylvestris
GAAAAAGAAGCAAAACAACTTCGCTTCGTAACTTTTGGAAGATGTTCCATAAGTATACCTGTGGTAGTCAGTCAGTTACTGGAAGGGCTAGAAGAAGCAAGAACAATTGAAATATTTGAAGAATATTCATAAGGTTCAAATACACTGTGACAGTTCAATATTAGAAATTGAACACCCTTCAACTATAAGAAATGATTGACTATAAGAAAATCCTCCAATTGCGTTTGAAATAGCTTTAGATAAAGCTAATAAGAAGCATGTAGCTTCATGAGAGGATTTCTTGGCTGTGACAATGTGTATCTATTAAATAAATCAATCGCTGGCCAGCTACATTTGATAAAGATACTAAGTCACATGTAACGGTAAGACATAATACCGCCAAGCAGTTGATCTCAATGGTGTAAACTCGTGGTACCTTTAAAGAGATTTACTAGGAGAGATCAAGAATACTGCATATCGAAGGGAATGAGGTAAAGCCTACTACGTTAGAGTCCTTGTAATGGTAATCCTACCTTGTTGACTGGAGATCCCAAGATCTTGGTTCAAAGGGACAACTAAGTTATGAGGATTCCATGAAGCACTTAGGAAATAATTTCCTAACTCATTCCTATGATACCAAAGTGCTTTCTGCAGAGTTGGAAGAGGTTAAGATAATCTTTTAATGATTCCTAGATCTTGATTAAGTCAAGTGGAGTAGGGCAGAATACTCTTTATAGGAGGTCACCTATGTAAGTGTGAAGTGGGGCCGCTTCAATGAGAATTATTAAAAGGCTAAATTCTCAAAACACTTGCAGAACCAAGAAGGGTTCAAGGCCAAAATGAACCAAGTCATGAGAACAACGACGGAATAGGGAAGACATCTATGTGAGTATTGTTGTCTTGGCTTACACCAAAGGCTGAATGGTTCAAGACATCACGTTCACCAATTAGCCAAGTAAGTCCGATAGTATTTCACTAAGGGAGGTTCAAAGCCAGAAGCTACCTTACCTGATGCAGTGTTTTTCCGCTTACTCTCTACAATGCATAATGCATCATCATTGCATTGCATGATACTTATGTACTCGAATTTTCATTCATGCGGGGGATTGTTGGAAATGGTGTTTATTAATAAACCAATTCAAAAATGAATGATAAATTGTGGTTTTGGAATAGTGGCACCTGTTTGGAACGTTGTATGGTTTGGCTCAAATCCTTTCATCACACCACTCCATTCTCTATATAAAGGACCCCTTGGATGACTTTGAGAGTACACCATTTGCATATTGAGCATTCATTCTTCTCAAAATTGCAATTCTCTTCTTCTTCATCTCTTTTCATATATTATATTCCTTGTAGAGGGGAAACTCCGTCGAAAGTTCGCCGGATTTGTGGTTTGAAGTGCTACTACCACAAATCGAATCCGTTGTATCTTGGGAGACAATTGCCGCCAATCGTGAGCATCGGGGCAATATTGTCTTAAGGAGAGAGTGAATACACTTGTCTCGGATTTAATCTTCGTTTTCTACTCCTTCTTATTTTAATTTTCTTATTTGGTTTTATGGTTTTGTACTACATTTCCATTTCATAAATTTGTGATTTAAAATGCACTCACAAACAACCATCTTTACCGCTCACAAATAAGCCAGGCACCAACATTTATCACATCAGAAATCTACTTATCAACATTTGTATAGGAAGTCAGATAGTGATTGTGATCATGAATACATTGCTTGTCCCCATCTCAATTGGTGGATTTCTCTACTTATTCATCACGGATCCAGTTTCCACGGTCATACTAGGTATAATCCCATTGGCCGTCCTACTCTCTTTTGGTGTCTCAAGGATGAGAATCGTTAGATGCTTGGTGATGGTAAAGAATTTTTTCTTATGGCAATCTGAGGCCTCGGTCAATCCCAATGAAGCAGAACACATGGTTGGTTGTGAGCAAGATCTTAGAAATTTTTTTTTACTTCTAGAAAGTGAGGTAATACATGATGGATACCTGATGTTCATTAACACTTCTATTAATTCATCCATAAAGATGGGTGCAAAGAATCAGCCTAGATATCTAATGGACCTTATGGAGAACTCCACCAGCTTCGTGGGTGTATCAAAATTTGAATGTGATCAAGTCTCTCCGATTATTTGCACAGAACCTCTTAATTGCTGGAGTCTATCCGTGGCAACGCTAACTAGCATCATGATTGCTCTTCCCAATGTCCAAAATGAGAAGAAGAGTCAGTTTGTTAGAAGTGTCATGGAAGGTTTTAAGTATGTGCGCCTAATTGAGAAAAGTTTGGATGTTCATAAAAGTTTTGTGTGCAGCACGAGCGCTGCAGATTTTGCATGGGTTTTAGTTGAATTTAGGCGTAAGTGGTTAGACATGGATCTCCAAAAAAATGCCAGGATATCAAAATCCTCCAAAGAAACTCTTCAGAATCTTGCAAATAGAAGTGAAGAAATTTTGAAGAAATTTACGAGTAGAATGAATGGAAATGCTATGGAAAGCTCAGTTGACTTGCCTGAAAATATCATAATTGCCAATTCAATGTACAAAATAAGCAATAGTTTTCTATTGGTGTATGAGGAAAGTTATCATTTTGCATCAGATGCTCAAGTGTTTGAGAGATTGTCAGTTATTGTTGCAGATATATTTGCTGCATGCCTGACCAATTTACCTCATGTTATACTCAAGAAATGCAACAATAGCACCATAGAAGAACGGGAGAAAAGTATATAGGAAGCAACTCAACTTTTGGGAGAAACTCGAGGCATTCTGAAAGCTCTTCAGAAGCGTGAAATTCCTAATCTATCACCCGAACAGTCAATTTACATTGACGAATGGCGTACTTTACTCAAACACACTAACCATGGTATTTCGAACTCAACTCCTGGCAGTGAGAATATTATTACGGCTTCAAGTGGTGAGTTGCATTTGGATATACAAGAACTTCGTGCAAGTGCTACAGCAGGTATAAATTCACCATTGTTCTCTAGTTCCATTCAAGTTTTGCCTCAGAATTTATTATTATTCATGTTCCCATTATGATGACATCAGTTTTCATTTAGGCTTTTGTTGAATTTACATTTCACCAAGTAAAAATTAATAAAATTAGTTTTTTTTGTATCTCATTATAAATATTTTTTTAAAAAATCGTGAAGCATGCATAATTTTGGTGTTTTCAGAAGCCTTGGAAACAGAGGAAGGTAATGCAGAGTCTCATGTGAGCGGGGAAGTGGCCGAAGAGTCATGAGAAGAAAAGGAGAACAACCAAGCATAAAAATTTTAACTTTTCCACTTTTCAAAAGTTATTATTTTATAAGCATCTTTTTTGTGTGTTCATTGGAGTTTGCTACGCAACTATTGTTATTTGTGAGTCATTCAGTAACATTGTGTTGTCATGAAAACCTAGTAGGCACCTAACGCTGGCATTTTAGTAGACATTATTATATATTTTTTGAAGATTAAAAGTGTCATTTAATATTGTTATGCTATTTTAATTTGTTGATCAATACAATAGATTATTCACTTATTGTTGAGTCGTGATGCAAACAAGTCTTCGGGCAGTGATGACCCATGATTGATCTTCAGGGTTTGGCCTAAATTGGAGACAGACCACATGGTCCAAACCCTCACAAGATTAGTTTAAACCGGGATCAATTTAAAAGTAGTGTTCTAAAAAGAGTAAAGTGTTATTAGGCATGGAGTCGAAGCTTTAAGCTTTACGAGCTTAAGTGGCCTAGGGAAGGCTTAGACATAAAAAAGCGTTTTCTTATTTATAATATTATTTTAAATTTTTAATCATTTTAAAAATTATTTAATACTTAAAATAATACATATTAAATATCTAAATTTATAAAATACAATATTTACTTAATAGCTCCTATCATTAGTCAATTATACAATTTTGAAGTTTTCGAAATACAAAAATTAGAATATTTTTCATAATTTCAATTTTCAACTAGACAAGTCATACTTAATAAATTTATAGTAACTTCATAAATATTTTTGAAGTTTGTAATAAAATGAGTCTTAAGATCATAATTACAAAATGTAGATAACACCAAAACTTAAATATTATTTAACTATTTGGATAAAGTTATTTTTAACTTTTGTACTGATAAAATCTTTTAAAAACTTGAAATTAAAGTCAAATGAAAGGTTTTTTTTTTTTTGAAATAATAATAAGCTAAAGTCAAATAAAAGACTTTTAAAAGAAATTAATAAAGCGCGTCTATAGAAGACAAAAGAAATGAAGGAAAAATTCGACCGTTTAGGAATTGGGAAGAAAAGAAGAAGCATCTAGACGTGAAGTGAGGCATTTTGCCCAAGCTTCGAGCCTAGGCGGTGCAGGAGCTTTTTAAAACACTGTTTAAAAGTACTACTTTAAGAATGCTTTTTATTTGGATTGCCACCCTGCAGCAACTTTAGTGTATTTAAAGCAATACAGATCATTGGATTAGATACACGATCAATGATTGGTAGCTATTGCTATTTAAGGCCAATCAGTTGGCCTAGCTCTTCATTCTATTTTCAACGAATCATCCAATCCTCCTCTTCTTCCACTTTTTTCTCTAGCTAGCTACATGCTTGATACTTAGCACATGTTTGGATAGTGTTTGTAAACGATTTATATTTTAAAATTTTAAAAATGAGTGGCACATAAATAGTAGTACTTGAAAACTTTAAAAAATGTATGGCTTAAAGTAATTTGACGAATGATGTTTATAAAATACTAGTCGCTGTCACGTGCGTTGCACGAATTTTGTATATATCATATTTTTATTAGCGTATGAATTTTAGTTTAGAAAGTTTTTGAAGTAATATCTAAAAATATTTTCATGATATAAGAAAATGATTGCAAATTATTTTTACAATTGCAACAGTATTGTGTTATCTAAAAAAATATGCTTGTATATTTCATACTTAAATAAGAAATATACGAGGTTATACAAACTATTTTGCTTGTATTCTTTGATAGTGTTGATATGATTGAATTGAATTTGAAAATTATATTTCTAAATTTTGTGTAATTCAATATTGAAAAATTGAAGATTGAGCATAAAATTATAAATCGACTTGCATATTCATATGCGTTTTATATTTTGTCATTCATATATTTTAATATTTATTTTATGCTTATGTTGAAAAAATAAAAATCTGAAATTTTTTTTCTGACATTCGGTTTGGTAAGTGAATGTATGGTGTTCTGCATTCTCGATATTTGTAAATGCAAAAATCAGTATATACGGTAAGCTGCAATATGGTAGGTAGCATATACGGTAAGTCGCCTACAAATATAGTAGGCTACATATACGGTAAACTGCAAATACGGTAGACAACATATACAGTATTGAAATTTATTGTAGTGGACGAAATCGGATTCATTCATACCGTATATGCACTTTACATATTATATATGCAACAATACCATATTTACGCATACCGTATTTGCAGCTTACCATATATGCAGCATATTGTATTTATAACATACCGTATTTGTATCAGACCGTATTTACAGCATACTATATTTGTATCATACCGTATTTACAGCATACCGTATTTGCACATATTGTCTTTACATACCGTATTTGGCAGATATTGGTTTTTGTAATTCAATATTGTTTTCTTTTTTATAATTTTATTTCGGGGAATTTTAAAAAAAAAAAAGTGATTATGAAATTACTAATTTTTAAATGTGTTTTTTGTTGAAGATAAAAATGATTTTTTTATACTATTTGTAAAAAAAAAATTATTGTAATTTTATTATCGTAATAAGAAGATTTACTACGATTATTTAAAAAAAATTCACAACACAATAAATCCATACTTTTAACCCGATGACTGCAAAAAAATTTTGTATATCAATAAAACATTTCACATTCAAACAATAATGCCAAACTTTTTGGCATCATGCTTTTATTTTCTTCTTTTCACAAATTTTACTTTTTTCGTTTTTGTCTTCTTCATTTTTTTAGATTCTTTTGTTGTTAGCAATGATTATTTCTTTGAGATTTTTTTGTATTATATTGAAATTAAACTTATTCTTGTAATTATATTTTTTTATTAGATTTAATGCATATTTTTAACTAACAAAATAACAAACTAAATAAAAATTAGGTTGCATGATTAAATTTTAAAAAAAAATAAAAAATCGCTGCATGACCGCACAGATTGTATTATAGCATATACGGTAAGTTATATGTTGTAATATGCATATTGCTGTAATATAACAAAAAAAAATTGTACAACAATAATTTCTTATTATATTATGTTAAACATTGTATTATAACATATACGTATAGTATGTTATATCTTAGCTATAACATATAGTATTATATCATACCGTATTTGTACATATTGTCTTTAGACTAATCACCAACATTTGGTATAAATAAATCCAAGTCCCCTGTAATGTAGATTTAATTCATATTAATTTGCACAATTGTATTTCTAGTATAGACATTGCAGTGGTTTAATTCGCTCTAGAATGACTTCAAAGTTATTTTGCATCGACATAAGAAATTTCAAATGTATAATATGTGCCACTGCATAATTATAAATCGACTTGCATATTCATATGCGTTTTATATTTTGTCCTTCATATATTTTAATATTTATTTTATACTTATGTTGAAAAAATAAAAATCTGAAATTTTTCTAACATTCGGTTTAATAAGTGAATGTATGGTGTTCTGCACTCTTGGTATTTGTAAGTGCAAGAATCAGTATATACGGTAAGCTACACATACAGTAGGTAGCATATACGGTAAGTTGCCTGCGAATACGATAGGCTGCATATATGGTAAGCTGCAAATACGGTAAACCGCATATGCAGTATTGAAATTTATTGTAGTGGACGAAATCGGATTCATTCATACCGTATATGTATTATATATATCGTATATGCAACATACCGTATTTACAGTTACCGTATATGCAGCATACTATATTTGCATCATACCGTATATACAGCACACCGTATTTACAGTATACCGTATTTATAGCATATCATATTTGTATCATACCATATATACAGTATACCGTATCTGCATCATACCATATTTATAGCATATCGTATTTGCACATATTGTCTTTAGATACCGTATTTGGTAGATATTAGTTTTTGTAATTCAATATTGTTTTCTTTTTTATAATTGTATTTTCGGGAATAAAAAAAGTGATTATGAAATTACTAATTTTTAAATGTGTTTTTTTGTTGAAAATAAAAATGAGTTGTAAAAAAAAAATTTACAATATATATATATATATATATATATATATATATGTATGTATGTATGTATGTATGTATGTATGTATGTATGTATGTATGTATGTATGTATGTACAGAGAGTTTGTCAACTCTGCGCACATGGTTTGCCATCTCTTCACATTGTGCGGAGAAAAGTTTTTTTTTTGGCAGTTTATATTTACTAAAATTATTTTTTTTTTAATGCTAGTGGCATAATGTGTAGAAGAACATTTGTTTTACATAAATAAAATGGAAAATAAAAAATGACATCATGCATAGTAAAATTGGATTAATAGACCTTCCTTCTCCTTTTTATAAGAAGTTATATATATATATATATATACACCAAATAGAGGGGGGGTCCTGAAATAGGGATGAATTTCAAGGATTTGGAGGCTGTTGTAGAAGGTTGTTAAAACAAGTTATGAAAATCCTTGAAATTCATCCCTATTTCTACTTTTCGTGCAATAATTCTTGATTTTTTCTTGAAATATGGATAAAAGTCTTCAAGTGGTTGGCTCTATTCTGAAAACTCTTGTCTTTTTGCCAAATGTCTGAAAAAGTCCTTATCTTGTTTCATAATTGTGTCTGCCAATGCTATCTAAAGAGTCTCCTCCGTCAGTACAACCTTCTGGATTATCATCTTCTTCTGAATTATTGTCTTCAAAATTATCCAAATCTTTTTCTTGTTCAATTTTCTTTTTTCCTTTATTTTTCTTTCTAATCTGTATTTTCTTTTTCTTTGTAGTACTTTGTTTAACTTGTTGCTGAATTTCTTCAATCTTATCAAACATTTATTTGATTCTTCTAATATCTGATTGAGAAATCTGTTCTGGATCTTGAGCTGATTGAAATGATTCTGGAAAGTTAATTGGGCTTTTCTGTTTAAGATCTATTGGACTAATAAGTCTAGTAACAGAATTTCCAGTCTGCTGTGTCTGGTCTTCAGAAAAATTTTTATTTTCTGTAACAGGATTTTCAGCCTGTTGAGTCTGATTAAATTGAAAAGTAGGAGAATCAACAGTCCCCTGAGTCTGTTGAGCTTTTGGTAAGCCCAGAACCATAAACAGATTTGATAAGTCTTTACCAGCTTCCGTTTGAGCTGGACTAGCTATAGACTTCTTGGGCTCTATAGTACCTGCTTGTGTCTGAACAATTGGATTTGAGATCTTTAAATTAATAATTTCCTGTTCTAATTCAGAAATTTTCTTTTGTAAAACTAATTTTTCTTGTTGTAAAGACTGATTGGACTCATTTAAAATTTTAAAATTCTTAGTCATACATTCACAATGTTCACAAAATTTAGAAACATAATCTAAGGGCTGATCTGAAACATTTTTTAAAGAAGGGGCAACAAAATAATTAATTTCTATAAATTTTCTACATTCTTCTAATGCTTTTGAAATTGAATAAAATCCTTTATAAAGAGGATTTGGAAAATTCTTTATACAATCTGAAACTTCTAACCAGGTATGATAAATTCCTGGAAGTCTTCCTTGTAAAACAACATAACACTTAAATTTTTTATGATCTTGACTAAAATGTTCTGAAAGAGCATTTAAACATGCTAAAAAATATTTTTGGTCTTTAGGATTCTTATTATAAGAAATCCATAGATTATCTAAAATACATTTTTCTGATTTTGTAACTGAAATATGAGATAATGTCTTAAAACTAATATTACTATTTGGAAAACAAAGTAATTCTATATTACCAAATCTTAACTTATCATGAGTCTGTAATATATTTGTCTGAGAACTTGAACTGCCAGCATTTGGCAATCCTGGTCTGGGACCTCTTGGTCTTTGCATCTGCAATAAATAATCAGTCATATTCTTTATTTTTAATTATTCTACTTAAAATATCTGCAATCTGATTATCACTACCTTTAATATATTCAAAATTAATTACTAATCCAGTATTAGTAATTCTATCTATAAAATTTAACCATCTTCTTCTATTACTTCTTTTGTCTTCTAATTTCATTTTATTAACAAAACTTACAATTGCTTCACAATCTGTTCTTAAAATAATTTCTTTTTTAGAAATATTAAACAATTCAAAAGAATCTAATGCATAATTAACTGCAAGTAATTCTAAGTCAATACTACTTATATTACCTTTTTCTTTATAATTTCCACTATTATATCTTACAATTTTTTCACTATCTTTATCTGCATATTTATTGGGTTTTGCAATTAAAATTGCTCCCCATCCTGTTATACTTCCATCTGTTTCTATAATTAAAAAATCTGTTTCTAATGGCATAGATAATTTAGGTAAATCTTTTAATTTCTCTTTTATTTTTTGGACTAATTTAATATCTTCTATATTAAAATATCTTTGACCTTTTGGTGAAGTTTTTCCATATAAAGGTCCTGCAATTTTTCCTAAATTTTTAATAAAGGGTCTAGCATAATTAACAAGTCCTAAGAATTTTTGTAACTGTTTAAGATCTTCAAGTTTATCTGAAAAATCTAAAGCTTTCTGAGCTATATGAGGTTGTAACTCTATTTTTCCTTTTCCTATATTTACTCCTAAAAATTATATATATTCTTTAAATAAAAACATTTTCTTTTTATTTATAATTAAACCATGTCTAATAAATTCTGAAAAAAGAATTTGTAGATGACCTCTATATTCACGCCTATTTTTACTAAATACTAAAATATCATCTATATAAACTATAATAAATTTATTATGTTTACTAAATATACTATCCATTTTTCTTTGAAAAATACTAGGGGCATTTTTTAATCCAAATGGCATAACTAACCATTCAAAATGTCCTTCTGGGCTAGTAAAGGCTGTCCATTCTATTGAATCTGGGTGCATTTTTACTTGCCAAAACCAAATTTTTAAACAAACTTACTAAAAAATATACAAT
>NC_036249.1:28349093-28351645 GCF_002742605.1 Olea europaea var. sylvestris
ATTTATGATGAAAGAATTCAAAATATAGAAAAAAGTATGATAGCTAGTATAGAGGTAGACATGAATGATAATAATGGAATTATTTATTGTAATCCAGATTTTTTATTAACCATAAAAGATTTTTCAGAAAAAATTAAAATAGGAATTCAAACACATGGATATGAAGATGTTGTTTCAGGAGAAAATTTATTAATAAGTATAGGATTTTTAGGAAGATGTAGTAATAATTCCCAAACAAAATATAAATTATACATAGACAAAGTAATAAATTTAATGAGTAGTAAAGGAATTAAATTAAGCCTAAAACTTATGATTCAGAACTTTTAGTAGGATTAGAATGGGATTTAGAAAAATTTTTAGAAACTCAAGAACCAATTCTAGCTCCTCAAGAAGCTATAACATATAAAGATTTACATGGAAGAACTAGTTTAAGGTTTGGTAATTATAGTCACATAAATAGAAATAATGATTCTGAAACAGAATCTAATAATACTAATGAAGAACAACAAACAGAAGAATTTATTAATAAAGTAGAAATAGAAATAGAAGATAGAATTTTTTATCCTAAAGAATTAGAAATGAAACTATCTCCTACAGAACTTTTAAAATTAGAAGATCATTTGTTTTTAAATAAACAAATAGGAGAAACAGAATATTTATATTATGATAATTTTGAAAATATAAGAGTAGGAATTAATATAGAAGAAAAATGTATTGAATTACAAATTCAGAATCAATTAAAAAAGACAGATTATAAATTTTGTAAAGATATTTATACACCTCAGACTTATGGTAATAATTTTAGAGAAAAGAATAAAAGAAAATATGATAAAAGAAAAATTAGTCAACCTTTTAAGAAAAGATATTATCTTAGAAAATCTAATAGAAGAAAGCCTTATTTAGATGAAAGTAGACATGTTGGGAAATTTAAACCAGAAAGAAATTATCCTAATAAACTAAATTGTTATGTTTGTGGAGAAACAGATCATTTAGCTAAGACATGTCCAAAAAAGATAAATAATAATGATAAAAGAAGTACTCTAGTAGAATGTACTAATGAAGATTTGTTAGAAATAGATGAATATATTTCAGATGAAGAATTAGAATGTAAACATAAATGGATAAAAGAAACAGGTTCAGATAGTATACCATGTTTTTTATGTAAATGGTATCCTAGTAAAAAATTAAGAGTTAAATGTAAAGATTGTTTTTTAGAAGCATGTAAAAAATGTTTAATACAAAAAGAGTTAATAGAATTTGAAGAAGAAAATCAGAATAATTCAATTCAAATAGAATTATCAGAAATAAAAATATTAAGAAAAAGAATAGAAAATTTAGAAGATATGCAAAGATACATTTTACAGAAGTTAGAACTTTTTGAAATAAGTAAAAAAGGAAAAAAACCCAGAAATTATTCCTGAACTAGAATTAGTTCAAGTTTTTTGTAATTCAGAAAAATTAAAAAGTATTAAAGTAAAATGTTATGTTAGAATAGAAAACTTTGAAATAATTTGTTTAGGTTTAATAGATTCAGGATGTAGTCATTGTGTAATTAATAAAAGAATCATACCAGAAAAATATATAATAAAGTCAAAGGAACCTATAGAAGCTCAACAAATGGATGGGAATTTTTATAGTTACCAAGATATCCTTAAACCAGCAAGAATTAGTTTTGAGACTAATTGTGGAAAAAGTACAGAATATAGTTTACCTAAGGACTCAGTATGGGTAAGAGAATTATCTTTAAATACAGATTTAATTTTAGGATTAAGTTTTTTGTTAAAAGATAATGGTAGCATAATAATTAGTAAAGATTATTTGCAATTACAAAAATTTACACTTTGTGCACCTACTTATACTAAGATTATTCCATCAGAGTATTCTGAGAAGCGTGGTGGGAAAATAGAAAAAGAAAAAGAATGTGAGTGTAGTAAAGAAAGATAATGTCAATTAATAGAAAAAGAAGAATTTGATAATTTTATAGAAGAATATGAAGAATATTATGAAAATTTTAAGGAAGATGAAGAATTATGTTTAGAATTTGTAGAAATTGAAAAAATATATAATCTTTTAGTAACAGAACAAGATATAGAAAATATGATTAGTAAATTAGAAAAACTAGAAATTTTAGGAGAAAATATACTTAAATATTGGGAAAAAGATAAAGTTTTTTGTGAAATAAAAATAAAAAATCCAGAATATATAATTAAAACAAAAAATATTGAAGCAACAAATCAAGATCAAGAAGATTTAAGGATGCATATAAAAGATTTATTAAAATTAGGAGTAATCAAAAAATCAGAAAGTCCACATAGATCAGCAGCTTTTATAGTTAGAAAACATTCAGAAATTATTAGAGGAAAAAGTAGAATGGTAATCAATTACAAAAGATTAAATGATAATACAATAGATGATGCTTATAATATTCCAGATAAGACAGTTTTAATAAATAAGATTCAAGATTGTAATATTTTTAGTAAGTTTGATTTAAAATCTGGTTTTTGGCAAGTAAAAATGCACCCAGATTCAATAGAATGGACAGCCTTTACTAG
>NC_036249.1:28351677-28365976 GCF_002742605.1 Olea europaea var. sylvestris
ATTATGTTTCTAAATTTTGTGAACATTGTGAATGTATGACTAAGAATTTTAAAATTTTAAATGAGTCCAATCAGTCTTTACAACAAGAAAAATTAGTTTTACAAAAGAAAATTTCTGAATTAGAACAGGAAATTATTAATTTAAAGATCTCAAATCCAATTGTTCAGACACAAGCAGGTACTATAGAACCCAAGAAGTCTATAGCTAGTCCAGCTCAAACGGAAGCTGGTAAAGACTTATCAAATCCGTTTATGGTTCTGGGCTTACCAAAAGCTCAACAGACTCAGGGGACTGTTGATTCTCCTACTTTTCAATTTAATCAGACTCAACAGGCTGAAAATCCTGTTACAGAAAATAAAAATTTTTCTGAAGACCAGACACAGCAGACTGGAAATTCTGTTACTAGACTTATTAGTCCAATAGATCTTAAACAGAAAAGCCCAATTAACTTTCCAGAATCATTTCAATCAGCTCAAGATCCAGAACAGATTTCTCAATCAGATATTAGAAGAATCAAAGAAATGTTTGATAAGATTGAAGAAATTCAGCAACAAGTTAAACAAAGTACTACAAAGAAAAAGAAAATACAGATTAAAAAGAAAAATAAAGGAAAAAAGAAAATTGAACAAGAAAAAGATTTGGATAATTTTGAAGACAATAATTCAGAAGAAGATGATAATCCAGAAGGTTGTACTGACGGAGGAGACTCTTTAGATAGCATTGGCAGACACAATTATGAAACAAGATAAGGACTTTTTCAGACATTTGGCAAAAAGACAAGAGTTTTCAGAATAGAGCCAACCACTTGAAGACTTTTATCCATATTTCAAGAAAAAATCAAGAATTATTGCACGAAAAGTAGAAATAGGGATGAATTTCAAGGATTTTCATAACTTGTTTTAACAACCTTCTACAACAGCCTCCAAATCCTTGAAATTCATCCCTATTTCAGGACCCCCCCTCTATTTGGTATCAGAGCCTTAGTTCCGGTGCTGGTGATTTCAGTATATTTCTTCAGACTTTAGAAAAGGTAAAACTCTTTGAATCTTTAGAAAATTCTTACTTGTTTTATGATTTTTAGAATTTTACTTGTAGATTTAGAAAAAATATTCTATAGTTTTACATTTTATAAAGAAATAGAAGAGGTTTTTGAATACGGTATAGAATTAATTTCTTTAGAAAAACATAAACATATAGACTATTTATTTGCTATCTTACAAGTAACTAAAGATTTATATTTAGAATTAAAAGAACAGATTTTATATAGATCTTTAATTTCAGAATTTAGAGCAGAATATTTTATAGATAGTTTTGATCAGATATTTATATCAGATTTAAAATTAAGGATTGAATTAGATAATATAGATAATAATTATTTATCGGATCATACAAATTTTTCATTAGATTCTTTTTATTATTCAGATTAGAGTTTTTAAAACTGGATATTTTAATAAAAGAAACTAATAAATTGACTGGAGAACTTAGTAATTTAGAAAAAAGAATCTTTAATATTGAGAAAGATATTTATAAAATTCGTGAAAACCTAGATTTTATTAAAGAACAAAACTCAACAATTTTAAATAAAATATCTAGAGTAGAAGATAAAGAAAAATTTCCAGATCTTAAGACTACAGAAGCAATAGAAAATATAAATAAAAAATTAAATAATATAGAAAATAAACCAAATCAAGAAATTGAAAATATAATAAATAACCTAGATAGATTAAGTTTAAAAAATACAGGCAAAGAAAAAATAACTAGAAAATTATCTACAACATTTTATAAAATATGAATAATTTTTCTGGTAGATCAAGAACTATTAGAGAAGTAGGATCATCTTTAGAACCATATGATAGAGGTAGACATAGTACTTCTAATATAAGTACAAATATTATAGAAAGAATTTTACATAGACAGCCTCAGTATAATCAGAATATAGAAGAACTTATAGATCCTGAACAAGATTATAATAGATTTCAAACCCATGGTCTACAATTACTTAATCCAGAAGGTTGTACTGACGGAGGAGACTCTTTAGATAGCATTGGCAGACACAATTATGAAACAAGATAAGGACTTTTTCAGACATTGGCAAAAAGACGAGTTTTCAGAATAGAGCCAACCACTTGAAGACTTTTATCCAGATTTCAAGAAAAAATCAAGAATTATTGTACGAAAAGTAGAAATTTTACTGTTTTCTTTTTGAAAAATTTGTAAAGAATCTTACTGTTTGATAAAGTAAGATTTGATAGCATAGCTTTTTACTGTTTTCTTTTTGACGTTTGGAAAAAAGCAAAGATTCCTTACTTTTGAAAAACGCTTCTTCTCTCTTTCTTCTCCTATATAAGGAGACCATTCTTTCATTTGTAAACACACAAGAAAATATATACAATACAAGCTTTGAATTCTCTCAAATATGTTCTAATTTTCTTTCTCTCCCGAAAGGGAAATTCTTAATTGTTCTTATTCTTAGTTAGAATAAGATCCCACAAAAATATTTTGTTTTAAAAACTACCGATGGATCATTCCGATAGGTATGTTTTATAGTTCTAAGATATGGTGCTAATAATTAATATTAGTTCCAGATCTTGTAAGAACAATTTCTGTTTATAAAATTTTTAATTTGTAAAAGTTTTATGATTTTTGTAAATATTTTTATGCTTCATGCTGAGTATATGATAAGAGCATGTCTTAACTCCAAGTTAAAAGTTTAAACTGTTTTTAAAATAAGCCCTGAGTGACCTCTCAAAGCGTAAAGGCCCAGTGAAGAGGCTAGGAGACGCATAGAAGAGGGAAAGGGATCACTGTTTTAAGAATTCTTGTTAAGGGAGTGCCAGTGGTGTCCTTACAAGAATGGAGTTAGGCCCAAGTTCATATATCTTAGATGGCATGTTTTAAAAAAAAAAAAAAAAGGATATTATTTTATCAAAAGAAAAAGAGATATATTAAGAAAAGTACAGATTAAAAAGAAAAATAAAGGAAAAAAGAAAATTGAACAAGAAAAAGATTTGGATAATTTTGAAGACAATAATTCATAAGAAGATGATATACAAAAAAAAAACAAAACAAAAAGTCCGTGCACGGAGGCCCAAAAAAAACTACAAAAAAAAATCGATGCACTCTATGCACGGGCGTAGTTTTTACCCCCTACTTGGAAAAAAATAAAATTTTAAATAATTTTAAAAAAATACAAAATAAACAAACTAAAAAAATTACAAAAATTTAAAATATATGTATAAATATTATTTTGTTAAAATTGAAAAATTAAGTTTTATTTAAAAGAAAAAAGAATAAAAAGGAAGTTTAAATTAATTGATAAAAAGAACAATTACTTCTTAAAAAAAATAATTAAATTATAAACTTTGTCTCTCCATGCATGAAGACATTTGCCTCCGTGTACGGAGGCTTCAGCTAATTTTTTTTTCCCTCCGTGCACGGAGACTAATGTCTTCGTGCACGAAGAGATTACATTTTTTTTTTGCTGTGTAGTTTTACGTTATAATATTTTGTTTTTCAATTTAAAATCTCTTTAATTCTTTTCTCTTCAAATTTTTCACTTACAAGTAATATGTGTAAAAAAAATTATGTCGCATATTATCTTTATCTTTTTTTCTTTTTTTTTATATATAAAAGTGATATTTTTCTTATATCCCTACTATATATATCTATATCGAATTGGGGGAAGAATGGAAATTGTGTTGCAGTAAATTTAGAGATAGTATACAATAAAATAAAATATATATCAAGCAAATGGCGTCGTTTTTATCCCCCAGTTGAAACAAAAAAAACAAAACAAAAATGTTACAGTAAAGATGGATCAAGACACTGTTGCTTTCTACAGTGCCATCACATTCCCCTTTTTATATAGTAGGGAAACATCTACCAAACATGTTCTATCTTTCTTGGTGAAAACCTCATTGTGTGAGTGGTTTTGAGAGTGTGTGAGAGGAAATCGTGTTTCTGTGATTGTGTAAGTTACAACTTTATGTGCTGAAGATTTGGGTCTAGCAATAGTGTTGACTATGTGAGGCAAGGGTCCAAAATTATGAGTCCTAACATTATGTACATCTTGTGCTGGATTTAATGCAAAATAATGATATAAAGTGATGTACTTTATCTATATTTCACGTGAGATTTGTTTATTAGTGGTATCAGATCTTTAGGTAAAGCACTTCGAAAAGATAAAGCATCGATTTAGGGTATTGTAAAGGGTCTCACATAAATCTCAGGGCTCTAAATTCGATCTAAAAGTTTTCGAAGCTTTGGTGCGGATCAATGAAGTTCTTAGGGCCTACCTGAAAGTTTTTTTCTCATCGATTTTGAGTGGCAACGTGTACTCAGGGTTGGAAAAATAAGTGTTTACTATTTATTTATTTTGAACACCGATTTTGAAAGGTTTAAAGATAACCTAAAATTTTTGTAGTGTAATTTTAATCGGTTCTCTCAATACATCAAATTAGTGAGTTTTAATCATTTCTCATATTATCATCTAATTTTACTCTTTATAAAATAATTATTTTCAACCAACATATTTTGTTCAAAATTAACTTGTAATAAAAAAAAATACATTAAGTAAATTATTTATTTATAAGCAAAAAATTAATTTATAATTAAAAAAATTACTTATAAGATAAAAAATCACTTTTATGTAAAAAATTGTTTATAAAGTAAAAATACTACAATTAATATATTAATTCACTTATAAAATATAAAACGTTACTTACATGTAATTCACTTATGTATAGAAATCATTTAAAAGTACAAAATTAACTTGTAATTGTAAAATTTACTTATAGTATATTACATAAAAAAAAAAAATCTTATAGGTAAAACATCAGTTACAAGTAAAAATAAATAAATAAATAAATAATAATAATAATAATTAATACAAGAAATTATAAATAAAAAATTTCATCAATGGGCACATATGTAATTTTATTCTTTTAATAAAAAAAATTTAGAATCAGTGTATAATAATAAATTTTTATTCACTAATTCACACCACAACTTTTATTATCTACACAACATTCTAATTTCATTTCAGGTCCTCAATCTTCACACAATGTAGCATTTGTTCTCTAACTTTTTTTCAATGAATTCTTATCCTCAACATTTCATTAATTAGCACATATCATCTCTAATAACAATTTTCGTCCAAAAAGTCTTTTGGAGGGCATAAATCGACTTACTTATCCATTATATTTTTTTGTAAATTAAATGTAAAAGTATGAAATAATACATTTTTTCCTCATTTCAAAGCATCTAAACACAATATTTTGATACAAATCATCATCAAGAACAAGATGTGTTGCTAGTTGATGGATATCGTGGGTAAAAATTAAAGTAAAAAAAATGAAGAATATAAATGTTATAATGAGAAACTATTGAGGATCTTAAATCCAATTAAAATGTGGTGCTAAAAAAAAATTGTGATATAAGTATAATTAGCCGTATAATAAAATCCCAACGATTGGACGGACTTTTTTAAAAATCGCTACTAAAATTACTCAAAATCTATTCACTCATAAACGTTCAAAATCGATACTTTAAAAATGCCACATAATCGTACCAAACTCTGAAGCGGATTCTTATTGTTCTTCCAAATATGTAGTTAGATCCATGTAAACTCTAGCAATTCTCTGAGAAACCTACTCTAGTTTGACCAAATTTGTATTGCCCCCAAATTATCCAAGGTATTGTTTTATGGTAGTTGACATGTAATTTAAATGAATAGCGTGGCATGTTGTGTGGTATAAACTTAATAAATTAAAAAAGGATTATGAAAATGTTCCTATTTTGCAACTACTAAAATTATGTCACGTAAACTGACTACTGCAATCGTTGATTATGAATAGTACTATTTAATTTGAATTATTTTAGGATTTTATATGCATGATTAATTTAGTTAGGACATAATCGAAGTAATTTTGTTTCCATAGTAATGGACTTTTTAGGAAACTTTTGGAGAAGTTTGAGAAATACATTTAAAAAAAGTTCTTAGAAGCAAATAATTCTATGTTTCTAAACTACTGGTTCAAGTTCAACATATTTATTTAAAATACTCTACAAATAAACAATATTCATCAGAGCCGACTAGGGATAAGGATGAAAAGGATAGCACAAAGGCAACAAGTTCGATTAAAGCTTATGTGCCCTTAATTAGTTTTCTTCAAAGACTGCATAAATACAGGCTTAAGAATAATTTGCAAAGTTCTTGGACGATTCGAGAGGCTTCACATAAACATTCCTTTCATTGATACCATATTGTAGATTCCAAGTTATGCAAAGTTCTCAAATGGGATGCTATCAAAGAAAAGATGACTTAAAGAATGGAGATTGTGGCCTTAAATGAGAAATGCAGCACCATTTGCTTAACAAATTACCTCCAAAATTAAAGATTTATGGAGTCTCAAAATACCTTTCTCTATTGGAATAATTAAATTTTTAATGCTTTGTGCAATTCAGGTACAATTGCAAATTTACTGCATTTTTATGTCTACAAGAAACTTGGTTTAGGAGGAGTAAAAGTATAACTGTGTCTGTATCTACGGCTTGCTGATAGATCCATCAAATATCTATGAGGCATGGTTAAGAACGTGCTCATCGAAGTAGGCAAAATTCACCTTTTTATAGATAACATTATATACCAATAATTTTGGATCGATCATTCCTAACGACAGGTCGAACCTTAATAGACATTGAAATATGTGAGCTGATCTTGTGTGGCTATGAACAATAAGGATTCAATATGTACATCACACCCCAGCAAAGATCCAACCTCGAGGAGTGCCATCAAATTGACAATGATAATAGTAATAAATGGAGCTATGCATACAAAAGGAAAATTGGTTGATTACTTGTAGCCCTCAAATATGAGAAAGGTGCATTCACATTTATATGGTGAAGAAGAAAAAAGGCAGCAACTTCAAGCAGTGTAAGGATGGCAAAGCCCGATTTGAGCCGCCTTGAGTGATCACTACCGAAAATTGAGTTCAAGCCGAGAAATTTTAAGCTTAATGGGAGGTTGAATGCATAACCGACGCGTGGGAGCATTGTGATGTTTACGGACGAGGATAGAATGATGAATCTGTATCTCGACACGTGTCCGGGGTTCGTGTCAGACAGTCTGAACAGGGTGAAGTGGACGAATTTAGCCTACAAGCAGATGGTACAAGGTGATGCTGCGGCGGCGGAGGAGGAGTTGTGGTTGGTGATAAACAAGGGGGTGCTGCTGCCGGTGGGTTTGCCCTCTTTCACATGCTGGGTGAAGGTGGTGAAAAATCCCACCATTTCTCTCATGGTTCCATGTGATGTGTGGAGAATGGAGCGTGGAGGGTTTTCATGGAGACTTGATGCAAAGACTGCCCTATCTTTGGGTTCATAAATGCTAATTAACTTGGGTTCATAAATGCTAATAAACTTTAGTCAATCATACTCCTCTCGTGAATCATTTCTTGAAGACGGAACTTTTGATACTATTACAGAAAATTTACCCTTATGAAATGATCTAGGAGAAATGAAGTACTTTCTAGGAATGGAAGTAAATCAATCAAAAAAAGGCATTTTCGTTTGTTAACAGAGATATGCCAAAGAGATCTTGAAGAAGTTTAACATGGAGAATTGCAAACTTGTTAGCACTCCACTGGTTCAAAATTTGAAATTGATGAAAGAAGATGGAAGCATAAGAATTGATGAAAAGGTGTACATAAGCTTGGTAGGATGTTTAATGCATCTAACCATAACAAGATCAAATATCATGTTTGCTACGATTCTCCTTTCCAGATTCAGACAAAAGCCAACTAATTTACTTTGTCAGGCAGCAAAAAGAGTATTGAGGTACATCAAAAGGACTGCAGAATTGGGGACGTGGTTTAGGAAGACAGAAAATCTGATTTTAAGTGGTTATACTGATAGTGATTGGGCCGGATCTTTTGATAATATGAAGAGCACTTCTGGGTATGCATTTTAACTGGGATCAAGCATTGTTTGCTGGAATTCAATGAAGCAAAAAACTGTTGCTCAATCAACAGCAGAAACAGAGTATATAGTAGCAGCATAAGCAACAAATCAAGCAATATGGCTGAGGAAAATGCTGGAAGATCTTAATCATAAACAATGTGATTCAACTATCATTTATTGTGACAACCAATCAGCAATAGCAATGGTTAATAATCCGGTGTTTCATGGGAGAACAAAGCATATTGAGACTCCTAAAACACAAGTATTTCAATAAAGATAATAGCCAATTAATAATTTTTCGCTCCCTTAATTAGTTTGCAATGTAACTCAATTTGATCGTGTATAAGTGTAAAATGAGTTAGATTGAGTTGCTTTCAGACCGAGTCATGTCAAACTTTAGCTGAACATGTCATCAGGTGTAACATTTTTAAATTATTTCTTTTTCAATTACTTAAAAAAAAAATTCTTCTGAGATTAAAAAGTTGTTTTTAGACCTATTATGATAATTTATTGGAAGTATATTCTCGAGTTGGAAGAATCTTTGGATAAATTGCCCAAAGTGAGCTCTTTCATGTAAAATAGAAGCAGAAAACCTATCAACAGTGCTAAAAAAAAAATGTTGAAAAAAAAAGGCCAATGGGCAAAAGCTAGGAGAATTACGTCAACCTATCTCTTGAGTCAATATATATAACACGATCTTTTCTCACTTCTTAGCTTAAATTAGATGATCTAGTCTATATTTAGACCTCCAATTGTACCATGGTCTCGAAATTAATTGTTTATAGAATGAGATAATATAAGGGTGGTTGGTGAAATGGTAGGAGTCACAAATTTAAAATCCATACGTTTTTGAAAATTCAAGTACATGTCTCTTAGATAACGCGTAAGGACAGCTTAAAGCCTGAGTTAGAGCTGCCTATTGTCGACTCATAAAACAGTGGAAAATTTCTCACCATAATGTATATACTTAAATTTGGTGCATACAAAAGAAATGTAATTTACAATACATTTGGGGCATATGATTGTCTTTAAAGAATAGGTTTTTGTTGTTCAATTTAATGATATTTGACTTAACGTACTAAACTATATAAATGTATATCTTTTAAATGCATATTATGTCATATCCTGCCTCTCAAAGAAAAAAATCAAGAAAGAAACGCAAAAAATGTGGTAACTTTATGAAAAGCTTTCTTCAATTTTTATTTTCGAAAAATAACTTGAATACATTTGATGTTCTATCTTTTATTGCACTAAATACATTTGGTGAGTGAGGCACTGGCAAAATTCAATTATTTATTGTCAAACGTATGAAAATGTGTTCTATCTTCTATTGCAATAAATACATTTGGTGAGTAGGTGTATGGGAAAGGAGTTAATAATGTTGTCATATTCTTTTATGAAGGGGACTACATGGTTTTCAAGTGGACAACCTATAAAAAAAAGAATTACTATAAAAAAAAGAATTATGTTTCTTGGACAAAGCCAATCCAGTCCCAAGTCCAGGAGCACCATGTGACGGCCCCTATTGGAGAGGTGCTTGTTGAGGACGGGCACCCCTCCATGGAGGGGCATCACTTGGCGCCCCTGGATAGGGCTTGGATTTGGCCCTATCCATGTAGCAGGGCTGTAAAACAAAAGGAGTTAAAATTTTGTTCATTATATTGTCTAACACTGTATATTACTCCTTTCGTTCCAAATATATAGATTTGTTTTGTTTTTTACATTGATTAAGAAATCTTATTTAATGTTATTGGAAAAGAAATTTTTGTCAAGAATTTTCTAGTTTACCCCTATTTAATTTTCAACAACCAATAGTAAACTATTGATGAAATTAGTAATTAGACAAAGTAAATAAGGTCATATTAGTAAAGTAACAAAACAAAATAGTCTAATGTCCTCAAATTAGAGTTTAATGGATTTTAAAATTTTGTGTAAATTGAGGTGTCCTCAACTAGATTAAAATACAATTCATCAAAATTTAAGTGTCCTCAATTTAGATTTTTAGAAATGCTTAAAAATTTAGGTGTCCTCAACTTAAATTTCAATAGTTTCTTAAGAAATTTAGGTATTCTCAATAACCACTTAATTTAGAAGAATTTCAATAATTTGATGGATTTGAATAGATTTTAAAAGATTTCAAGCCATAAATATAAATACCCAAACCCTATAACAATTCTATACTCAAGACTCACGGGGGTGTCCCCAACTTAAATTTTAATAGATTTCTGAATATTTATAAATTCTCATGGACTTTATGGAATTCAATAGAATTTAACAGATTTCATAAGATTTGCATGAATTTCTATTTTGCAGATTTTAATGGATTTTCATGAATTTTATAGATTCTCATGGATCAGTAGACTTCTCTATTATAATAATATAATTGTATTTTTATCTATTCAATTGCCAAAGCAAATCGTTAACTGAACCCCGTAAAAAAAATTAATAATAAAATAAAAATAAAAGTAAAAAAATTAAATTAAATTAAATAAAAAGAGCTAGACCAATTATTTCAAGTTTATTTTTATTTGTGAACCAAATTATGTCACGACGAGCAACTTTTGGATGCATATTATGTTGAAATATGCAAATTCTAATGGTTAATCAAAGTCCATCTACACCTGTTTTTAGTTGCTTTTGAAACGTCACTTATCTTGACTCCCATCTCCCGTGTAAGCAAGTTTATTTGTAATGTGATGAGAAATTGAATACTGAAAGTCAAGATGTCTTACATTAAAAAAACAAAATTATCGCTTATCAAAAGAAACTCGTAAATTGTCATCTAAAAGCAAAAAAGAAAAAAAAATTATAAACTTGTCTGAGCAGAATTCAATTTCCATTAGTCTTCGTTCACAACATCTACCCACATATTTGAAGCTATATTAGATCTCCATTCATTTGCATGCTTCTTTGTTGCTCTTGAGTTTCAAATATAGTTTCATCCTCTTCAATTACTAGTAATGATGATGTAGACGAATCTTCACTATATGATTCAACAGGAAATTCATCAGAGCGACACTCTTTGCGAAGAAAATTGTGCAATCCTGCACATTCTAACACCATCTCTGCTTGTGTTTTAAATGGAAATGGAGGTGCTGATTTAAAAATCGTGAATCGCGACTTGAAAATGCCAAATATTCTCTCGATTACATTTCTTAAGCTAGCATGACGAAGATTGAATAATTCATTAGCATTTTCTGGATTACGACCCTGGCCATCAAAATCCTTGAGATGATACCGAACACCTCGAAATGGAGCTTCCACAAGAAAATATTTACCTAAGTATACAATTCATGCATAAATCATCTCATGTCACGAAAAAGATAACTTATAAACAATTCAAGAAAATATTGATTATCTCTTGGTATTTTAAGTCCATTTCTTCTTACTAATGCATCATTTAGTAGTTTGGAGTCATGAGCTGAACCTTCCCATCCACTAAGGATGTAAATGAATTCCAAATCAAAATTGCAAGCTGCCAATACATTTTGTGATATTGTTCCATGACGATTACGATAGTTGTTCATGTCATGCCCTGATATCATAGCTGGTATGTGTGTGCCATCAATAGCTTCAATACAATCCTAAAATGAACATAATATTTTAATGATTTATTGATTATAATAATAATAATGTTATGAACAATATAATATAATTTACCTTAAAATAAGGATAAAATCTTGTACTTTCTCTTATTTTGCTTGGCACTGTAGGTCCAGGTTTGACCATCATATCAGGTGCAATTGTGTTTAAAGCCTTCAAAATTTTGTTGAAATTTCTGCTAGATGTGGAATGTGCTCGACCAAAAGTCTTTCGAGTGAGACAATATCGAGAATTCTGACCAACTGTAAGTAAGAATGTTGCAAGCATTTCTTCAACACATATATATCGAGTATCCCACAGTGGCGTTTTTTCTCTTATGATATTGCAAAGCTTTAAAAATACATTTGGATACATCCTATGTATTTGTCTGAACATTTCAGAATCTTCTTTCAATACCTTATGAATATAATCATATCCAACTATAGTAATTGATCGTCGAAGTGGACGTTCTATATATTCAGCATACATGATAATCATCAACTCCTTTAATACTTGAAGTATTCCTTGAAGGGCCATTAAAACAAACTTGATAGTTTCATCGAATTCTTCCTCAGTTTCTTGTCCCGTTCTTTCTTCCATTTCTTCTTCCATCTAGGAATACATAGTTTCTTAAAATTTAGAAATTCACAATGCAAAAATATATACATCAACAACTATGATACTAACATATACCTAACCTGTTCAAAGTAAAATTTAACAAAGGAACTCAAATAAAAACTCATTCCATATTGTATTTTATCCAAAGTTTAAGCAAAGTTAACAACCAAATCAAAGTTTCAACAAAGTACTCAAAAATCAGATTATCCTAATAAATTCAAAACATTAAACATTTACTCAAATAAAAACTCATTCCACATTATATTTTATCCACTCCTAACGCTCTTCATGTGATATTTTCAAAAAGGCATCTTTCATTCCAAACTTATGAATAAAAGCAGGTGCTTTGTAGCGAGTGTGATTATCCAAATTAGGAATCTCTTTAATAGCATCCCAGATATTGTTCTTGTCCTCCATTTCCTTTTTCTCTCTATCTCTTTCCCTTTTCTCCATCAACTTAAACATTTCTCGAATATCAGTTGCAATTCCAGTAATAGAATTCGTGCGAAGATAAATCTTTTCTTGAACATCAGCTCGGGTCATGGTCTCAAATGAGCTAGGATTCTCGTGTTAAGTTCTAGTTCGCTTTCTATTGCCAATATTTTCTACAGGCAATTCTTTGTTAGTTTCCATAGTGCACGGGAAAGACATATAACTATTAGATGATGGAGCATTGGTTGAATGATCCTGTTGAGTTTGTACGTATGCCTCTTGACTCTCATCGAACACATAGTCATCAATTGTAACATGCCTATTTTCTTCAACACCATATATTCTTGCATCTGATTCATCACCCAGACTAATTGAGTTTCTCCCTGTAGCAGTAACATTGTCAATTGCTATTCTTAAGTCTTCATAGTCAGGAAAGGTGTCGGTACGAAGGTGCCTCTGTTTTGGATGGGACTACCAAAGAACAAATATAGTAAAAACTGATAAGTCACCCTTTACTGTTAAAGAATTATAATTTAATCCTAATCCAAAAATTGTATGAACACTTACCTCGAAGTAATTATCCCACACTTCATCACTAGCTATGAACTTTTTTGTGATTAGGTCCCATCCAAAACCAGAGCTATACCGCATAAGTTCAGAGTATTTGTGATATTGTTGCTTGAACCAACTCAATCGACTTTGGTACATAGCATAGTTCTTCTGACATCCAAGCTTTTCATTTAGAGCAGGAAGTATTTTTTTCTCAACCACTTGTTTACTTAGAACCCCATTGGTATTACACCATCCACGATTGGCGGCATCAACCATAAGTTCTAACAATGTAGAGCTTTCTTTCGCGCTCCATGCATTATACCCAATTCTACGTTTTCCTTGCGACTCTTCCATTTATGTCACACCCCCAAATTAATATTGATATCTATACACAACCTAGACATAGAATTTTACATATATATATTTTTTTGAGTTTGTTAACTTCTAATCACCTGTGACACGATCATATAATATATCGAAACCCAAAATCATATCGCCATAATCCAACATGTATATTCAGAGCTTATAAACATGTCTACAGGCCATTTCAAAAGTACACTATATAGGATTCCAAAATATAACCCAACAGATGGCAGCCTACAAAATAACCCTACAGGTCGTCATCCATGTACATCAAACTCTGGAATCCTGTAGGAGCTCCACAGCTAGCCATGCTCTCTATGTAGTTCCATGTTCACCTACAATGCAAGAACTACATAAGCCAATGCTTAGTAAGCAAAATCATGCATGTCCTGAACATGAGTAATAACGACATATGACACCATGCCATTTACTTTAAATATCACGATAAAAAGTATCATATTTCAATATTCGTCAAAGTCAACTAGAAATCATTTCACTTGAAATCTTTCATTTCATTGGGCCCTTGACCCACCTACTATGCACCGGATAGAGCTCTGCATAATATCAATATCAATAATCAAATGGCCAGTATGAAATTGACACCGACAAGTGGACCATCCTCTCGTGACCACTAGAGGCCCATCCCCTGACTACCCCTATGATCACCCAAGAAGTCTCCCACCCGGCAGCGCCAATAATCATAACAAGGGCATAGTATAGTGGTCTGCCCTCCCGTGATCACCAAAGGCCCATCCCCTATCTACCTTTGCAATCACCCAGGAAGTAACACCCG
>NC_036249.1:28366044-28367842 GCF_002742605.1 Olea europaea var. sylvestris
GCCTGTATTATCATCTAATATTAAATACAATCTCTATTTAATAATCTTAACACACACAATCCCAAAATACGTCCATTCACGCCGAAACAATTTAGACAAAATCATTATTTCAAGTTACCGATGGCCTTACAAACTAATCCAATAAGTCTCGCTATCTCTCGAGTCCAATTATGAATGTCAACGTCATCCAATTGTTTTTGACAACCTAGTATTCCTTAGGATCTATTTTCTAGGCCCAAGAGTTCATTCGGGGACATCTAAATGTTGAAATCACATTAAATACCCAAATGGACAGAATCTGTTTTCTAGGTTTCCATCACCGTCCACTCATTTTTTCAAATTCTTTTTCATGTCCTTACCTACATTTAACGGTTCCCAAACTTTTACCACACACTTATAACATATATGTGAAGATAATCAGATCATAACATTGTGACAAATGAAGTGTTTGGAGCTTCAAAAACAGTCCATTTTCCACTACACAAAATCAGGCAGTTTTTCCCTTTGACTGTTTTCGGTTTCCATTCTATTATTATGATACCAATAGAATTATAGGCCATTAAAATCATTTCTACACTCCCCAATTACATATAAAAACGTTCATATTGATATATATAAGTTAAACACTAAGTATCATCCCAAAATCAAGGTATAAATCACTCAATCCAGCAATTCCTCATCTCTGTCCAGATTAATTTCTTTCAAATTCGTGCCATTAATTACCCCTATTTAGGCATCATAACATCATTAACAATACTCCAACTTAATCACAAACAACTTCAGATGTTCAAGAAATCATAAACCCCTTAAGAAATAATAGAAACAAACCTCAAAACTGTGGAGTAACAAGGCTGTTCAGAAATTCCAGCTTCTTGTTTCTGTTTCTCTTTGACTGTTTCACCCTCTTTTCACTTGGAATCACTTAGGGACGAGTTCAGGGAGTTAATATATTATCTAGGAGGTAAATGAGTGGTCTTTAAATAGTTGAAGTCGTGCATATTACTTAAGGATTAAGAATATCATGGGCTGCAGCCACCTCAAGCAATCAAGGTGAGTCACTAAGCTGGAGCTGTCATCTTGGCTGCAATACTTGACTTTTCTACCATTATTTTTGTGTCCATTTATGATATTTAAGATATATATTCATCCTATATTAAGTCCTTGGGGATTAGACACGAAATTTATGCCTTAAGGTTGAAGCAATTATATATTAAAGTGAAAAGTCCCCTAGCATGAGCTGTCCAAGTAGGAGGTGGCTTCTTGCAGCCAACTTTGACTTCTCCCTTACACCACATGGAGCCATATGTGACTTAGAAGAGTTATAAATATCTTGTGTAAAGTTCTAAGGACTTATAGGACGTGTTGGAGGCTTAAGGTTGAAGGAATTAGAGGTTAAAGTGGCAAGTCGTCACATGCTAAGTAGGTGTTGTCTCCTTTGATTAAATTCTGATTTTACATCTATCCTTGCACGTATAAATCAGGTGTCATTCGTTTATTTTGATGTGCTTACAATCTATTTCACTTGCATTAAGATCCCAAAGTACTTTATTGATCAAATTCCTCAACTGTTCATTTAATTTCTTACCCGATTCTCAACCGATTTCAACAATTCGCACCTCAATATTTATAATGTCGTATAAGACATATATTATTACGTTGTGATAATGTCACTCCATCCCTCATGTCCCAAATATGCGAATTACCTATCTAGGGTTTAAGGTGACCTCGATTAGCCAAATGGAAAGCTTGAACCTTCGTTGATACAAATTTTCGGCCTTTCAAATATTACATTACTTAC